>NC_044929.1:23061706-23071211 GCF_003576645.1 Ipomoea triloba
CCATATTTAATATGTTTAAACACACATTAAAAAACAATTATTTTTACAAATTTAAATTTGATGTATATAATAATAATCTTTATCCTCTTTTTTTTTTATTTAAATTACAAACATTATATGTTAAGATCGAACTAATGCATNAAGTGGTATCCAGTGTTTTATTATCCTCTTGTAATCCTATTGTTATATTGTATATATATATATATATATATATATATATATATATATATATATATATATATATATATAATTGTTATTACCATAATATTATTTACTGCTATATTATTTTTCTCTAACATTCTAAAAGTTTATTACATATAAAGAGAATGTCTTTTACTGTGATGGAGATAGCCGCCAACTTTCAAAAGTTAGACCAGTTTGAAGGTGTATGCTTCAGGAGATGGCAAAAGAAGATGCACTTTTTTCTTGCAACTCTCAAGGTGGTCTATGTGTTGAGCACACCAAAACCACTCGAGGAAGAGAATGAATCTCTTGAGATGACTCACAGGAGGCTGAAATGGGAGAACGATGACTATATCTGCCGTGGGCACATTCTGAATGGTATGACTGATAATCTCTTTGATGTATATCAGTATGCTGAATCATCTAAAGAATTGTGGGACTCACTTGAGTCAAAATACATGACCGAAGATGCTTCTAGCAAGAAGTTCTTGGTTAGTGATTTTAATGATTACATGATGGTGGAGTCTAGGCCGGTTATGGAACAATTCCATGAACTTGTTCGGATGGTAGGCCAAATTAGACAGAATAAAATTAGTATTGATGATACTTTTGCAATTACTTCCATAATTGTTAAATTACCACCAAGTTGGGAAGACGTGAATCACTCCTTGAAAAATAAAAAAGAGGAACTTACCTTGACTCAGTTGGGTGGCCATCTTCATGTTGAAGAAGGTATCCGATTGCATAAGAAAGGAGGTGTGAAGGAACAAAGTGCTAAAAACACTAATGTTCCGGTTTCTTCCGTAAATGTTATAGAAGATGGGCAAACTAGTGGGACAAAGTATGTAAAGAAACGTCCAGGAAAATTCTCCAAAGCTTCCAAGTTCAAAAAGCAGACCATGAACAAGTCAGTTGGTTGTTGGGAGTGTGGTGGTCCTCATTTCTAAAAGGACTGCAAGGTTTGGAAGAAGAAAATGGCTTATAGCCAAAAGCGACACAAGAACACACAAAACCAACAAAACAATGGTAAGGGTGTGTTGTTAGTTACTGATTTGGAAACAAATTTTGTGGCTATGATTACTGAAATTTATGTTGTGCAGGATGATTATTCTTGGTGGATTGATACTGGGGCAACTAGACATGTATGTAAGGATAGGCATCTTTTTAAAACGTTTAAAGAGTTAAATGACGGTCCTATCGTATACATGGGTAATGACTCTGCTGCCAAAGTTCAAGGCATAGGTCAAGTTGAGTTCTGCTTTACTTCTGGCAAGAAGTTGACTCTAATGGAAGTGCTATATGTCCCAGTACTTAGAAAAGATCTTGTTTCTGGTAGTGTGTTAAATAAGTTTGGTTTCAAACTGATATTTGAAGCTGATAAGTTTGTTCTTTCTAAAAGTGGTGTGTTTTTTGGGCTTGGTTTCCTTTGTAATGGTATGTTTAAGTTAAACTTGAATGAAGTTGTTGTTTCTGCTTATATGCTTGAGTTATCCACCTTATGGCATTCTAGATTATGTCATGTTCACTACAAAAGAATTTTTGATATGTCTAAAAATGGACTAATTCCACCATTTGACATAAAAATTGAGAAGTGCAACACTTGCATGCTAAATAAAATTACAAGGAGCCCATTCCCTAAAGTTCATAGGGAAACTAAGTTGCTTGAATTAATTCATAGTGACTTGTGTGATTTTCACAGTTATACATCTTTGGGAAATAAAAATTATATGATTACTTTCATTGATGATTGTACTAGATATTGTTATATATATCTCTTACATGCCAAAGATGAAGCCTTGGATAAATTCAAGATTTATAAGGCTGAAGTTGAGTTGCAAACCAATCAACGCATCAAAAAGCTCAGGACTGATAGAGGAGGTGAGTATTATGATCCTCTATTTTTTGAATCTATTGGATTAATTCATGAAGTTACAACACCTTATACTCCACAACAAAATGGAGTGGCTGAAAGGAAAAATAGAATACTTAAAGAAATGGTTAATTGTATGCTTTCCAATTCTGGTTTAAGCAATGGCTTCTAGGGTGAGGCTATGTTAACAGCATGTTATGTGCTGAATAGGGTTCCTAATAAAAGGAACAAGATTACCCCATATGAGTTATGGTTTAAAAGAAAACCCCAACTAAATTACCTTAAGGTATGGGGCTGTAGGGCAATAGTTAGATTACCTGAACCTAAAAGGAAAACTTTAGGTGAAAGAGGCATTGATTGCATCTTTATTGGCTATGCTTTACGTAGCAAGGCATATAGGTTTTATGTTATTGAATCAAATGATTCAATTTCAGTTAACACTATTATTGAATTTAGAGATGCAATTTTTTTGAGAAAGTAGCTATGAACAAATATTACATTGTAATAGAGTCAGTAGAACTCAAAAAAAAAAAAAGAGATGCAATTTTCGATGAAACAAGATTTTCATCGATGTTAAGGCCTAAAGACTTGACATCTAGTTCAAGTGTACCGTTATATAATGAAACTAGTAAGTTTCTTGAGGAGAATGAAACTCCTGAAATTAGGAAAAGTAAAAGAATGAGAAAAGTGAAGTCTTTTGGTCCTAATTTTCAACTCTATCTAGTGGAGGGTACCAGGGATTATATAGTGACTGAATCTGTATTTAGGGCCGATCCAAACATTTTGGAGGCCCTGGGCGAAATTAAAAAAATGGCCCCTTTATATGAAAAACTAAAATTCAAATGTAATAATATTAAAAAATATTAATATCAAGTAACATGAAATACTATTAGAAAATTTTCAACATTTTTTAAATACAAAAGTAATCATGACAAAAGAAATTCTACGTGCTATGCAAAATCATCGAAACATTCTCTAGCATATCTTCTCAGTACACAAAATCGTCATTAACATGGCCTTGGTCATTTAAATTTTCTTTAAATTGTTTCAAATTTTATTAAATGATTCTGATTTTTTGAAAAATTTATTTATAGCTCCTCTTTGTGATTCTATTAGCTGCTCTACTTGTTTTTTTCTTTCTTTCTTTTTGCACCATCACATAAATGTTTTTTAGGTAACTTTATATGAAACAATTTTAAAACAGCTCCACAACTACAATTTTTTTTTTGTTCATTTCTTCTTTCACTCTCTATCCATGTAAATATAATGGATGTGGATGAGACAGAACTCAATAACTCAGCCTAATTATAATTCAAAAATTATATATATATTCTAGAATTACAGAAATCGCAAAATTCATTATCCAAATAAACATTACTCATTAGAGAATTATAGATTTATAGCTTTAAATCCCTATAGGTGTGCTGTGTTGCATGTGTGCAGTGTTGCATAGGAAATAAAGACAGAACAAATTACAAATAGAAGAAAACTTACAAGTTACAACGTACAATGGGGCCCAAACTAGCAAACAAATGAACAATTGTAGATTAATCGAATTGGAAAAAAAATTTATTGAAGAAGGCGAATGGGTTAGCTCGTTAGGGTGTCGATTCTAATAGATAAAAGATAATTAGGTGTCCCCGACCCCCCGTGTCGATTCTATTTATAAATTATTTAATTAAGTGTCGATTCTCAGCTTCCTGCAGTCCCATCTATTCTTAATTTTTTTATTTTCTAATATAATTATAACACTAATTTTTTATTTTTTAATATAATTATAACACTAATTTTTTATTTTTAATATAATTATAACACTAATTATATAACACTATAATAGATATATGTATACATATACATATATACGAATAGGTCCCTTCTATCATGGGGCCCTGGGCGGTCGCCCATCCCGCCCGCGCTCAGGACCGGCCCTGCCTTAATTGATCTGTGAGTGTGATCACATAATATTCCCATTTTTAATTATTATAATGATTAAATACACTACTAATTGTTATATCTACATTTTTCTTTATGTTTAGGGTAATATTAATTAATAAATATTAAGAAATATATAACCTTATCTTCATGATCATCAATGTCCACTTGTTTCAGTGTCACACTTTCATTGTACAAATTAAAGCACCATTCATTACAACATATTTTACGCACGCATGTAAGCTCAACTAAATTGGTCGAATAATTGATTTAATAATCACAAAGTTTTAAAATTGATTCCATGGAGCTATTAACTTGTTGTGTATGTTTCATATTGTTGAGTATGTCTCATATAAGGCATGAAGTGGAGCGGAGTGGGTCGGACCCGTGGTATATTTTTGTACATATAAAACATATCTAGAAATGCCTATAAATACGTTGTTTGTATCTCTAGGTATCTTATCATCATTACAATTAATAAAAGAGTAACTTCACTACCGTGAACGTAAATACATTGTTGAACCACATAAATTTTGCACTCTTTACTTTCTGCCATTGCTATTGTTTCTTATTCTCGTTAATCTAAACAAATTTGTATCAAAGCAGTGGTGAGATGGTCCGTTCGAGTGCGAAATTCGAAGTATCAAAGTTCGATGGTACATGAAATTTCGGATTATGATAGTATATGGTTAAAGATTTGTTGACGTAACAAGGTTATGCCTCGCAAATGAAGTCGTGTATCACGCGGAGGTTATGCCTCACAAATGAAGTCGTAAAACCTTGAACGCGGAAAAGCCGGCCAACTAATTTGGCATTAGTTGATTGGGAGGATTTGAAGGACCACGCGGCAGGAACCATTAGCTTATGCCTCGCAAATGAAGTCGTGTATCACGTTTTGACATTGGTAACCACAAATGAAATTTAGGATAAATTGGAAGGGAAAAATCTCTAACGAACAAACAGTATCTAAAGCAAAGGTTTTACCGGCTTAAGATGGGGAGGATTTAGATTAGTGATATTAATGTCTTCAGCTAGATAATCTCATATTTGGCCAAACTTATGTCAAGATTGAAGATGAAGACAAGACGACGATTTTGCTATGTTCATTGCATCTTTCCTTTGAACATCCCGACTTAATTATATGCTTATTAAACAATTACATTATCAGATCTATTATTGCTTGCGTGTGCCTTGTACGATACCTACCTCCAACTAAACCACCCATTATAATAACATGTAAAATGGCTAGGTAATATTTGATCTTCGTTGATGTTAAGAATCAAATGATAATGATGAATAAGAATCTAATTGAGCAGGCCCCCAATACATGATTATATGAATGCATGTCAATCTCATTCCTTGAGTTGTGAATTGTGATCACATATTATTTGTATTTTTAATTGTTAACTAGTTTGTGGAAATACGGAGTATTAATTAATTAAAACTAATTAAGAAATACATAGCCTTTTTCTCCTAAAAGGTTGAATCCCACCCCCAAGCACCCTCACGCGTGGGCTCGACAAAGCATCCCGCACAAGAAGCCCCCCTCACTTTGTCTTTACTCCTAAATTTCATCCATGTAACCAGTTAAACTGCCCATGCGGACAAGAAAGAAATACATAACTAAGATGATTAGTAGATTGCTAATCCTTTCTCCCACCTTCAAAGATGAAGTCACTTCCCCACGCCCTTACATTTCGTCCAACATAATTATAGCGGGATAAAATCAATGTTTGGTATTCACAATGAACTCACCATATTAGGTGAAACTTCTACAATGTGATTGTCAGAGTTTGATCTTGAGTTCTCAATGCTCAATTTATCACCTGCTTATTAATTGAATTGTCCGCCTGATAGATGGATAATCATTTTCGTTTTCAAGGCTAAATGAGCAAATAGTAGCCATAGTAATAATACATGTATTTAAGGGCGTTAATGTGAACCATTTTGAAGATCGTAATATGTATAACTTATCCATAGCTCTAAGCAATTCACAAGTACTAAATAAATAAAAATTATGAAGTGAAACTCGTGAGACAGTCTTACACAAGTCTTACTCAATTCCTAACGAAAAAACATCATTCTCAATTTTTATTTAGTTTTTTATTCCTCTAAAGTCTAATCTATAATCTAATAAACAAGGCACGCTTTTCATTTCTCCAACTCCTAAGCATAAAGACAAAAAGGTTACGTGGTCATCTTCCTCAAAACTCGAGCCTGCTTATCTGTCACCTAAACTCCCAGCTTCGGACATCCACGTAGGCTCGGACAACCGTTTATCCCTCGAACTCCACAATATTTACGTACATAATTTTTCATTAATAAACGAAGCAAAACAGATTTTCTGTGTCCTCTCCTCCACCTAAAAGCGCAACACACTGACACAACATAGTAGCATCGCCACCACTTATTGCCCTTTCCAACATCTTCACTTCTCTCCCAGAAGAAAGAAATCTGGGAAAAAAAGAGCTTTCTTTTCTTCATCTTCTGCTCTCTGTTTCTTGAAAAATCGGGTACACAATGCTTAGATTCTTCTTCTTCCTTGTTTGTCTTCTTGTTAGGTTCTTTGCAGTTTTTGCGATTCTTGACCCTGTGGATTTCTTGGCTTTACAAGCGGTTCGGAAAAGCTTGGATGATTTGCCTGGGTCGAATTATTTTGGGTCCTGGGATTTTACTTCGGATCCCTGTGGCTTCGCCGGAGTTTTCTGCGAGGGGGATAAGGTTGTCGCGTTGAATCTCGGTGATCCCAGAGCTGGGTCGCCGGGATTGACTGGAAGGATTGATCCGGCGATTGGGAAACTTTCTGGGTTGGCTGAGTTTAGTGTTGTTCCGGGGAGGATAACCGGTGCATTGCCGGAAATCTTGTCGGAGTTGCAGAATCTCAGGTTTCTTGGAATCAGCCGGAATTTTCTCTCCGGCGGGATTCCGGCGGGGCTTGGGAAGCTCCGGGGGTTGCAAACGCTGGATCTCAGTTACAATCAGTTCTCCGGTGTTGCGCCCGCGGAAGTGGGATAGATCAGATTGCAACAATAATTTGAGAAAGAAAAATAAATGAGGCACAGATTTTACGTGGAAAACCCCTAAACAAATTAGGGTAAAAACCACGGGCAAGGGTAGAAGAATTTCACTATGAGAAAATAGGAGTTACAACCACTCTCTAACTAACAAGGAGAAAACAAGGATAATTCTCTCTTGCTAGGAAGGAGAAATACACTCAACAAACTCTCTAATATCTCTAGTATATGAGGGAAGAATAGAATGATTTGGGATGGCTAGAATGGCAAAATGACCTCCCTATTTATAGTTGTAGATTTGGGGTCATTTTGTAGNAATACATAGCCTTTTTCTCCTAAAAGGTTGAATCCCACCCCCAAGCACCCTCACGCGTGGGCTCGACAAAGCATCCCGCACAAGAAGCCCCCCTCACTTTGTCTTTACTCCTAAATTTCATCCATGTAACCAGTTAAACTGCCCATGCGGACAAGAAAGAAATACATAACTAAGATGATTAGTAGATTGCTAATCCTTTCTCCCACCTTCAAAGATGAAGTCACTTCCCCACGCCCTTACATTTCGTCCAACATAATTATAGCGGGATAAAATCAATGTTTGGTATTCACAATGAACTCACCATATTAGGTGAAACTTCTACAATGTGATTGTCAGAGTTTGATCTTGAGTTCTCAATGCTCAATTTATCACCTGCTTATTAATTGAATTGTCCGCCTGATAGATGGATAATCATTTTCGTTTTCAAGGCTAAATGAGCAAATAGTAGCCATAGTAATAATACATGTATTTAAGGGCGTTAATGTGAACCATTTTGAAGATCGTAATATGTATAACTTATCCATAGCTCTAAGCAATTCACAAGTACTAAATAAATAAAAATTATGAAGTGAAACTCGTGAGACAGTCTTACACAAGTCTTACTCAATTCCTAACGAAAAAACATCATTCTCAATTTTTATTTAGTTTTTTATTCCTCTAAAGTCTAATCTATAATCTAATAAACAAGGCACGCTTTTCATTTCTCCAACTCCTAAGCATAAAGACAAAAAGGTTACGTGGTCATCTTCCTCAAAACTCGAGCCTGCTTATCTGTCACCTAAACTCCCAGCTTCGGACATCCACGTAGGCTCGGACAACCGTTTATCCCTCGAACTCCACAATATTTACGTACATAATTTTTCATTAATAAACGAAGCAAAACAGATTTTCTGTGTCCTCTCCTCCACCTAAAAGCGCAACACACTGACACAACATAGTAGCATCGCCACCACTTATTGCCCTTTCCAACATCTTCACTTCTCTCCCAGAAGAAAGAAATCTGGGAAAAAAAGAGCTTTCTTTTCTTCATCTTCTGCTCTCTGTTTCTTGAAAAATCGGGTACACAATGCTTAGATTCTTCTTCTTCCTTGTTTGTCTTCTTGTTAGGTTCTTTGCAGTTTTTGCGATTCTTGACCCTGTGGATTTCTTGGCTTTACAAGCGGTTCGGAAAAGCTTGGATGATTTGCCTGGGTCGAATTATTTTGGGTCCTGGGATTTTACTTCGGATCCCTGTGGCTTCGCCGGAGTTTTCTGCGAGGGGGATAAGGTTGTCGCGTTGAATCTCGGTGATCCCAGAGCTGGGTCGCCGGGATTGACTGGAAGGATTGATCCGGCGATTGGGAAACTTTCTGGGTTGGCTGAGTTTAGTGTTGTTCCGGGGAGGATAACCGGTGCATTGCCGGAAATCTTGTCGGAGTTGCAGAATCTCAGGTTTCTTGGAATCAGCCGGAATTTTCTCTCCGGCGGGATTCCGGCGGGGCTTGGGAAGCTCCGGGGGTTGCAAACGCTGGATCTCAGTTACAATCAGTTCTCCGGTGTTGCGCCCGCGGAAGTGGGATAGATCAGATTGCAACAATAATTTGAGAAAGAAAAATAAATGAGGCACAGATTTTACGTGGAAAACCCCTAAACAAATTAGGGTAAAAACCACGGGCAAGGGTAGAAGAATTTCACTATGAGAAAATAGGAGTTACAACCACTCTCTAACTAACAAGGAGAAAACAAGGATAATTCTCTCTTGCTAGGAAGGAGAAATACACTCAACAAACTCTCTAATATCTCTAGTATATGAGGGAAGAATAGAATGATTTGGGATGGCTAGAATGGCAAAATGACCTCCCTATTTATAGTTGTAGATTTGGGGTCATTTTGTAGNAGATTGGTTCATAATGATGGAACCATTCTCTCCTTGAGGTCATGTGATATGTGGCTCCCGAGTCTATAAGCCATATATCTGCGAACCTTTTTCTGCCTTCCCTGGCTATTGATGCTTCACAACAGAGAGCACTTCCATCATCTGAGGTACTTGCAACATTTCCTTGAGGATTGGAATTCTGAGGTAAATTCCAACAATCTTTCTTCAAGTGACCCTTCTTTCCACAGTTGTAACACTTTAAATTCTTCTTACTTGATTTTGATCTACCACGACCACTGCTTTGGCCACGTTCTGTTGACCTTCCTCTCATCACC
>NC_044929.1:23072424-23130393 GCF_003576645.1 Ipomoea triloba
TTGGGGTCATTTTGTAGTTAGCCTAAAATGTAGGGACCAAACAATAAATATTTTTGTTCAAACTTTGTAGGTGCCTAACTCTTGGACTTGCCTAACATTCTTGATCAAACTTTGCAACTTGCCTAACCATTGTGGCTGCTGCCAAATTAATCCATTTGCCGACATCCGGGAGTATTCCTCCGGCCATCGGAGCGTTGCCGGCGTTGTCCAACGTTATTCTCTGTCATAACCGTTTATCCGGTTCAGTTCCCCGGTTCGATTCCAAAACTCTAACCCGGGTTGACCTCAAGCACAACGCTCTCTCCGGTCGGCTCCCGGCTAATGCTTTCCCTCCGTCGGTTCAGTACCTATCATTGTCATGGAACCGGCTGACCGGGCCGGTCGACCAGATCTTAACCCGGCTGAACCGGCTGAACTATCTCGACCTGAGCTTAAACCTCTTCACCGGCGTTATTCCGGGGAACATCTTTAACTTCCCCATCTCAAATCTCCAACTCCAAAGAAACCAATTTTCCGGCCAGATTAAACCCATCACTCAGGTCACAATCCCCACCGTCGATCTCAGCTTCAACCGTCTCTACGGCGAGATTTCTCCGCTCTTCTCCACCGTGCAGAATCTTTACCTAAACAACAATCAGTTCACCGGCCAGGTCCCCAGAACCATCGTGGACCGGTTACTCTCGGCCAGTATTCAGATTCTTTACTTACAGCACAACTATCTCACCGGAATCTCCATCAACCCCGCGGCGGCGATTCCGGTCAGCAGCTCACTGTGTTTGCAGTACAATTGTATGGTGCCGCCGGTTCAGAGCCCCTGCCCGTTGCGAGCCGGGCAGCAAAAGACCCGGCCCACACAACAATGCATCGGCTGGAAGGGTAAAACAGGGAATTGACAGCTGCGTCAAGGGCAAAAAGGGAATTTCACTTATCCTGACGGGTCGGAGTGCGTCAAGGGCAAAAAGGAAATTTCACCTCTCTTGACGGGTCGGGGTGCGAGAGTCTGAAGCTAGAGAATTTTGTCTTTCGTGGGCAAGGAATAGTATTTTCATTATTATTATTATTGTTATTATTATTATTAAATTTTTTCAGGAGATATTTATTTATTAAATTTTGTAAAAGTATGTCATAAAACAAAAATGTGCATAAATTGATTGTGGATTTTTTTAAGGGAAGTTTTTGTCTGTTTTTAAGTTTTATGTATTTTCACAAGAAGGAGATGAAGAAGTACGATTGTAATAATGAAAGAAGTCAGAGAACATGGTTGGTAGGCAGTATACTGTTAATACGCCGTTGCTAATGTCTGTGACCATCGACAATAATGCATGTTTGGCCATGGCGCTCCTATACACCCCCACCTTGTTGTCGGGATAACGCGGGACAAGAATTATATTTCAGTCACTCGGTTGCCTCATATTTCGAGATAAAAATTGATTCTTTAATCTCTATCGTGAGATTGTTGAGAAGCGAGTAGATTTAGTTCGACACGATTACATCTTTAAAATTGAGTGTAAAGAAAACAGAGTGGAATAGATTGACAACACTTGTCTTCAGTCTTCACGGAAGAGTCTAAACTAGGTTTGTTGAGTGGGTCGGGAGTGCGAGGGCAACACCCCCACAATACAGTACAACGATAATTTTGTTTGTGTACCATTAGAGTTGTTTATTAATATGATTCTTGTAATCCTAAATCTTTTATCATCACAATTAATAAAAGATCTCCTTCACTCTCATAGACGTAGGCTCTCAGCCAACCCACACAAACTCATTTTCTTTGTTTTGGTTGTTTTTGTTTTTTGTTTTATTTTTGTTTCTTTTAACCTCTCGATCTCATTTTTCTCAACAAAACAAATAAACAATGTGAACCACAAATGAGGATGCCATCGTCATATTTCAGTTGTTGTATGACTTTAACACAAAGGGACAGCTCAAGTCGCAAAGGAGCTTCTTTGTAGGGAACCCCAAGTCAATTTTCACAAGTGACAATTTCCTTTAGGAAATTCCTGTAGACCCGAACTATTAAACAGACGGAGAAAGACCCAGAACACTTCGTGGATTAACACACACGAACAAAAAAAAAAAAGTAGTTGTATGACTTTTGAGAAGTATGTAAGTTGTTGGTCCAACAAGCACTAAGAAAAGCCGGGTGGGTTCGGTTTCCAATCTGTGCATATATATGGTGTCTATAGTCCCCCATGAATCATCATATTTACAGTCCAAAATATTCACAAATCACTTTATTTCATAAGCTAAAACTCGCGAATTCACTTAACTTACTAGCAGAATTATTCCTTCCTTCCTGCCTGCGCTGCTGCATAAACATCATATGACTGCTGCAGTTTTCATGAATGCAGCAGAACATGGCTGCTATTGTCATCCTCGGGATCATCTTCTTCGAGGCTGCTTTCGCTTTGCAGGAGTTGTCACTTCTCCATTCTCTCCAAATTCCCATTTCACGATATCCCCATCCCACGAAGAGCTAACGAGCATTGGATAATGCGGGTGCCAGCTGCAATCTCTTACAGTCGATCTATGGTGCTTCAGTTTCGCGACTTGGGCACCGCTCACCTGGTTGACAAAGGCAATGTTAATGTGCATACAGAGAAACGACCAAGAAATGATTGTATATTTCAAAGATTTTTCGATTTCAAAAACTAATCCCGAGGTGGAAAATATCAATTACAGAAGAGGATCGTGACATTCGTGTGTGCATCTTATAAAGAAAAACGAATGGTGTTAATAAGCCTCGATGCATACCAAGTCATAGACATAAACGCACTTGTCATGAGATCCAGTGTAAATATACTTCTGGGCCGTGCTGCAAAATACCATATGAGAAAATTTCATGGATTTATTCCAGGGCTTGAATCACAAAAACTTGAGCAAGTTAAAATGAATGGACAAAATGGAAGTGTAGAAAGAGAGAACGGACTTATAACGAGGGCGTTTGCTTTGCTTGCACTAACCTATATGCCGGGGAGAAGTAACAGCGAATCAGAGTACGCAATACTGCATGGCCCTTATAAGTAGCCACCGATTGATCACTGGGGTGCTTCAGGTATCTCGCCTGAGGAGGGTAGTCCATCCATCTGTAATCCCATTCGTAATTCCTAAAACAACCCGTGCTGATAAAGAACAACGAAGCGTAGAAATGTTGCTCGTTAGATTCTCAAGAAAGGAATAGAAGTGAACATGTAATAACGTTATATGCTCCTCCCGGGAATGGACATGAAAACATGTGAATTATAAGTTGGAGAAAGTTGCAATAGAGGAGAAATGATTCGAGGAGCCATGGCGTTGGAGGGTGAACATACCAAGTGGCGTTGGAGGACATTTTGCGGATATCCCAAAGCTTGATTGCTTGATCTTTACCATTTGATATGAGATAGCGGCCATCTCTTCGGCTGTCAACACAAGTAATACCTTCTAGGTGTCCCATGAGCACTCCTTCCGATTTACCTTGGGTTCTAATGCAACGTCTGTCCCAAACCTATTATAGAATGCATCGTAATTCATAAATACCAAACTTGCTTAAATTAAAAAGACCTAACATGCCAAAGACCATGTGGTCTAGTGGCACCCGGTTGCACCCCACATGGGAGGGGGTGGGTTCGAGCCTCAGTGGAGGCGATATTGGCTTTTTGTGCTTCATTTGGTTGGGAAAGTAGCTATGAACAAATACTACATTGTAACAAAGTCAGTAGTACTAAAAAAAAAAGACCTAACTTCACTAGCAAAAACTATATATGTATGTTTGTGAGTGCACTACATTTTCTCGAGGCATAGTAAAAAGGCAACGTTCTAATGAAGACCATATTCTCAACTCTTTCCATGCTCAAGATAGATCTCAGGCATTACCTTACAGAGATTATCGTCACTTCCAGAATAAATAAGGTTACCGCTTTCTTCAGCAAAACAAACGGTGTTGACATCGGACTGCATCAGAAATAAACTTCGTTATGCATGCAAATGACGGGTAATTGGAACGATGAATCTGTCATCACAAATTGACCGTACCCCATGTGCAGAAATCCTAAGGGAAAGTTTATTTGCTTCAAGATCGTAAACATAAATCGCATCATCACTGCTCCCAGCTACAACTTCCCGGCCATCAGTGGAGTGCTTCACAGAAAAGATTCCAAAAGAATAGCCGTTATCGTCATCAGAGGAAAAGTCCAAACCTTCATGGATCTCCTGCATTTAGAGTTGCAAAGGGTCACTTTTTCAATGTTAAGAAATCACCTTACAAAGTGAAGTCCAAATCATATTCCCGATAGCAAGTATATAAATTGGTTCATACAGTGACGTTTGCAACCGATTCGGTGGTACCAGATCCAACATTTACAACGTGAACAATGGGTGACATCGTGGCATAGACCTGCAAGAATAATTTCCCGACAAAGATGTGAGATTTGTGGCTGCAAATATGTTAAGCACTACAAGCGAAGACGAGCCTAACATAATGAATTCGGATGATTTAATATGTAACAAAGTTATCATTTAAATATATTGCTTTGTAAGCATGGGTCTCTTGGGATTAGAATCGTTCCTGAGCTGTAATTGAAGACAAACACGAATTGAAGCACAAAAGAGGATATGAGTATTCAAATCTATGAAATTTAAGTGTACAAACTCACGAGATGCCGGTGATCTGGTGAAAGAGATGTGTCGGTAACTGTCCATCTCAAGCTTTGGGCCTGAATATCCTTCTGGATTTTCCAGTCTTTTTCTACGTTATATATTCGAATATGGCTTCCCTGTTTCATACAAGTAAAAATACGCCATTACAAGTTAAAATGAGGTGAAACTCCATCAGATTCCAGTCCAAATCGAACATAAAGAATTAAACTTTGACTTCTTGGGTTAGACCCCTTACGGGAATGGAATATGTACACAACAACGCGGTTTCAAATGGGTGTTTACACAACTAGGAACCATGAAATTAGCGGTCAACACATGAGCACTTGGCCACTCCACCAAGCTCAACCTTTATTTTAGAGGACTTAATAAGTTAATATACAGTGAAAATTGCAGCACGTCAAGGCTAAAATGCACACTTGCCGATAAATCATAAGATGGAAAGCAATAACACTAAGATACAAATACAGTCAACCGAAAAGGTTTAATCAAGTGCTCATTTTCAGCAACCTGGAAATATATAAAGTCAGCAATACCTGAAATGCAGCTATGAATAGAGAGCCATCAGCAGAAAACTGTGATACATAAGCCCTCGTTGGCATCTGGTCTACAACACAAGGACTATTTACAGGCAGATACCTACTTAAAGCATGACAACGATCAGCCGACGAGAAACTTCCTCTCCCCGAGTAATTTGCTTCTCGGCCGACTAGCATCTTGACAATTGAAACAGGAACATCCTTCTTCACACCTAGCACCTTGCTCAAGTTTTCATTAGGTTTGGATCTAAGCCTCGTGAGCTGAGCAATTTCATGGTCCAAACTATGTAAATGCCCGTCGTGCTGAGCCATCCTCGCAACCTCAGAATTAGCACGGCTCGAGCCATCTAACAGTCCAGAATCTACGTCCAATCTACTCAGAGCAAACCCCATATCCTCAACCAAAGCCTCCGGAACCGGATATACAAAGTACATTTCAAGCAAAGCCCCACACCCAAAATTTATCCACCCAACATACAAAATGCAGCTGAAAACTTCTCATTCATCCCCAATTGAGTTCTCACAACACTAAACCTGCAAAGAACAATGCAAATGCAGGGTATAATAACACTAACCAAAACTCCAAACCTATAATCAGATTAGGGATACCATAAAAATCGAATCTTTATAGCAGTGAAGTGGATTCAAATCAGTTAATCAAGCATTTCAACAAACACCCAAGACTCAAACTTGTCCACACAAGGGCACACCAAAATCGGTTCAACTCCCAAAATTCTGCAGCCATATATACACAATACAGTAGCTCTCTACATAATATGCAGTGCAGCCTAGGCTAGAATATATCATCAAAAGAATTCATAGCAATTCAAGATCCTTCCAGCTTTTCAGGATTAGTTGTCTGATAACCAAAAAATAAAATTAAAAAGAAACCCAAAATAGCAGCTTGGCTACAGACCAAGAATTGGAATGCACTTTATAGAAAGAAGAAAAATCAGCAAAAGTTCATAAATTTCACTCACCTGATTGTTCGGGCAAAATGGTTGTTGAGTTGCGGGGCTGATACAGACTCAGTTTTCTTTTTTTTTCTTATCATATATCCTCTGCCCAGTGCCCACCTTCTCAGGAAAAAAACCCCAAATAAATAAATAAATAAACACTCGTCAATAAATGGAGGAGAAATTACGGAATAAGAATCATTTATTTTTATTAATTTCTCGTAAATTAATCAATCTCTTCACGCTTTATGAGGTAAATCTTAGAAGTGATTGTGTAATAAAGGAATACAGATTACGATTTGGGGGTAAGTGATGCTTTAAAATTTTGTTTATAAATAAATATTCTGATATTCCTCTTTATACATTATATACTACTAGTATTTTATATAGTAGTATATACGCATTAAGCAATGAGCAAAAATATATACTCAATATTAAATATTAATTATATTATAATATTTTTTAAATAATAATATACGGAGTATAATTATTAAAAAAATTCATAGTTATAGAATTATGGTAATTTGAATAATAATTATAGTATGATTAAAATTATTAAATCAGAATTTTAGATATCATAAATTACTAAATATAATTATGGTACCATTTAATTAATATGTAAGTAAAATCAAACTTATTTTTTATATTACTCTAATATATAATGTATACATGTATTATTATCATTGGAGAATACAAGAAAAGATATTGTGTAGGTATATGCATAATAATAATAATGGGAAAAGATAACAGAATGTATAATGGTATGAACATTTTTGTTTAAAAATCTGTATAGTAAAACTCTTACAGCATAATGTATTACAAAATAAACATAAATTAAAAATATAATCTAGATTGAAACTTACTGTGTTTTTAGGCAAATTATACTGTGCACCACGTACCTAAACGACGTCGTTTTGAGCATTGTAAACTAATCGTCCGTTTTTTTTGGAAATCACGTTTCCTGTTTCAGCCAGTCTCTGTATTTATGTTAATATTCTGTGTATTCCAGGCAATCATTCTGTGTATTCTAGGCAACCGTTCTGTGTATTATAGGCAACCGCTATGTGTATTCATGTTAGTAACACATGTTGTGATTTCATGTTAGTAACACATGTTGTGATGTGTTTGTGCATTTGAATGTTTAGGATGATGAGTTCTGTGTATTTTGTGTAAATATGAATGTTTAGGATGATGAGTTCTGTGTATTTTGTGTAAATATTATGTGTATTCATGTTATTAACACAAATTGTGATGTAAATATTATGTGTATTCATGTTATTAACACAAATTGTGATGTGTTTGTGCATTCGAATGTTAGGAGGATGAGTTCTGTGTATTTTGCGTCAATATTTTGTGTATTATGGGCAAACACTATGTGTATTTTAGGCAAACGTTCTGTGTATTCTATATAATGATTATGTGTATTATAGATAATAAATTCCCTGGAGTCATTCGCGTCCACTAACATCTGTGTATTTTGTGTCAATATTCTGTGTATTCTGGGCAAACCTTTTGTGTATTCTAGGCAAACGTTCTATATATTATAGATAATGATTATGTGTATTATAGATAATGAATTCATTGAGTCATTCGCGTCCGCGTCTACTAACACCGAAACGACGTCGTTATACGTACGTGGTGCACATTGCTATGTGCACCGTGGTGCAGGGTATAACGATTGGTGTTTTTAGATCAAGTGTTGAATGATCATGGACCATGGCATATAGGAAATGGGTTATTCCATTTCTCTAGAATTTGGATGCATGAATTGTAAAGACTTGTCTCTTAAGGTTATTTGGGCCTAAGAATATGCAAATCCAGCGAAAGCCCAACTCAAGATGTTTGCATGGTAAGATTGCTAATGGCAATTTATATAATGGACTAGGATTCATGTATCATTATGGACCTTAGATTGAAACGATGAGATATAGAATTCATACTCGTAAGGTACAAAATTTCATAATACAAGACACAAAAAATTACAACACAAGTTTACATGTCATATTTTTACTTATTTTTCAAATCTAATTTAGGTACATAATTTGTGTGCATAGATACAAAATTTCACAATTACTCATTTGTTTCATATATAGAATTCATACTTTTAAAGTACAAGTGTTTCATAACACAAGACACAAAAACTCACAACATAAGACACATACACATCTTCAAGGAAGGAGTGTCAAATATTTGCAAGCCTCGATCATGCTGGAGCGATCATCATTAGCAAGTCTGCTGCTCTACTATGCTCTCTAACCACGTCTCCACTCAAGTTTCCACTATCTCTTCAAAACACTTTACTAGATTTCAAGTAAATTTATCAATAGTAAATCTTGTGTGAGACACTCTTACATAAAATTTATTCACTTATCAATGGACTCTAAGAAAAAAATATCATTCTTCAACCATTTACATGTCCAAAGTCTCTTGTTTAAATTTTATTATGTTTTGTCATTTTTTGAGATTCTACTTAATATAAATAAGATTAGTCTCGCAGTGTGATTATCCTAATTAATTCTAAATAAGATTAGTTTTGAAGAAATTTATAGTCGGATCAAAATAATTTATATTTATTAAATCGTAGATTTAGATGCAGATAAGCAAACTGTTTGGACGAATGGATATAATGATTTATTAATTAAAAATGAAGATGAGTTGTTGAATAACACAGTGTAATCAAAGTTGCGTAGGTTGTGGAAAACCATGTGGTGCAAAGGCAATAAACGACAACATCACACGACCAATTATTGCTTGGTACTATGATGATGATGATGAGTACCCACTATGGAAAAACCCACCTCTCATTTACCACTAATTTAAAAAAAAAAATTTAATTTAAATGATCTTATTTTCGCGAGACTAATTCTAAGTCACAAGACCTACCTCTAGAATTATTGTAGAAATAAATTCCTACAAGACCATATTCTTAGAGCCACTGCGGAGATAAATCGAGAGTTGCACAATCAGCCTACCAATCATACCTTAGTCTTCATATACGCATAAGGAATATAATATAATCCAAACATTCCGTTATCATGGACCCTTTCCATTCATATATGAGTAAGATTCGAACCCCACAATGTCGTCTTCTGTCTCTACTAAATGACAAGCATATGAGTGTATAGCTTGGTGGAATTGGCCACCGAAGACGCCAAGTAATAAGATCGCAAGTCATGCACGACAACTTGGTGCATTACTAACTCTGTTATCATCGTATAATTATTTTAAGAAGACGAAAAAAATTACTAAAATAACATAAAATAAAAGGTAGTAAATGGGCATGCATGGTTGTACATCAAAGTTGGGTGACAGCTTAGCAAACAGCAAAAGTTGGGTGAGAAGAATACAATTAAGAAGGATGAAAAATAAAAACCCTAGCTAGTACGGTTTTGACGACAATGACTCATGCTCATCACACCACATAATCCAAACGCCAAACAACCTAATTATATCCTTACCTATAAAACGACAAAAACTCACTAATACCACGTTTTTAGTTAATTAATTACATGACTTGGTCATAAAACAGAATTTAATACGTCAATTCTCGACCAACCAAAGTGGGCATCATCATTATTACTAATACATTATTATTTTCTCTATAACCAAATGCCAAACCCAATGCCCCTAAAGTCAATACTCATTTTGTCCACACTCCCTTTGTTTTCTACCAAGAAAATGTCACAACACCGTTCAATTCGTAAGATCAACAAAATATCAGCTCAATTAGACATATAGGTAAAGTTTTGGAAGAAAGACTAGAAATTGAATCTCATCGACGATAATATAAGAGTAATTTCTCAAAGTGAGGAGAGTTCCTTGTGCACAGTTAACACCTACACACAATCTGCACTAAAAAGCCCTCCGTCTATCGAGCTCAATTACAGAAGATGAGTCTGAATGGAGAAACCTCTCAAAATGAGGTAGTAAGTAAAGATTTAGCCTCTGTGTTCAGCTAGTTATCATGACCAGATGCTCTGTCAGTCCAAAGCGTTGGATGCTCTTAGGGTTATGGACTTAACTTTTTAGAAAGAAAGATGAGTCCGAATGAGTATCGAGTCAAACGACGCAAAGAAAATTTAACACAATTATTGAATATTGAGAGATATCTATAAGATCCAAGGGTTCTTGTCCAAAACCAAAACAAAACAAAAGAACAGGTCCCAATTCTTCTATTCTCTCCCTATTGCCTACCAAGAAAAAGCAAGTACCCAAAACTCCAAACACGCCTCCACTATCCAAAAGCTGACAGAGGAATAAATCAAATCAAATCCATGAAAAAAAAAAAAAAAAAACTGGGCGGATTGCCGGGCGCCCCGGATCCATTTTGAGTGATGGATGGATACATGACTCGGACTCATAACGTCCAATCATATTCTTTTTGCATCAAAAAAGAAAAAATAATAATAAAATAAAAGATACAAAAAACGATTTTGGTGGGCACTTCTGGTGGATGGGGTTTAGGGTTGACGACCCGACACAGTCCCAATCGGGTCCACCACCAAAATTGTAACACCCAAAGTCTAGAGTTTCATCACTTTGGCAAGTCTGTCTGACCAAACTGCTGTGTCTCCAATTTAGGAAAATTCAATCCATATTGTGCACACTGTCCAATCTCCATAGTACAACACACATAACCCTATGAGTACAAGGTAAAAACCTTAAATTCTATCCACACATGTTGTAGCACAAACATTTTTACTGCAATGTAAATTTAATTACTATGACAAGATTTAATGTGTTGAGTATAATATAATATAAAAATATATGTAGTTTAATTGTTAGTTTAATTTATTAGTTAAAACAATTAGCGTTACTAAAAGAGCAATGGACCCTTTTAAGGTGTTGTGCTTTTTTGTCACGCGTGGATTACGTTTTCTATAGATATGTACGTCAAGCACGACACTGCTTCTTTGTTACCGGTGTTGTGTTTCTTCACTACATGTATGACAAGCATGACATAGTTTCTTAGTTGAGACAATTAGTGTTGTCGGAAGAGCAATAATGAACCTTTTAAAGTGTTGTGTTTTTTGTCACTGTGATTGCGTTTTCTACACGACATATATGACAAGCACGACATTCTTCTTTGTCACGGGTGTTGCGTCTTCTATACTAAATGTATGACAAGTATGACATTTCTCTTAGTTGAGACAACTAGTTTTATTAAAAGAGCAATGAACTCATTTTAAGGTGTTGTGTTTTTTTCACTGGGATTGCGTTTTGTACACGACATGTATGACAATTAAGCACAACATTCTTCCTTATCACCGGTGTTGTGTCTTCTACACTTCATGTATGACAAGTATGACATGTTGTCTTATAAGGTGTTCTGTTTTTTTTTTTTTTTTGTTACCGGAATTGTGTTTTCTGCACAACATGTATGACAAGCACGGTATTACTTATTTGTAACCGATATTGTGTTTTCTACACTACATGTATCACAAGCATGACATTGCTTTTAAGTTGAGACACTACTGAAAGAGTGATGAATTGAACCCTTTTAGGATGTCGTGCTTTTTGTCACCGATATTGCGTTTTCTACACTAGATATATGACAAACACGATATTGCTTCAAGCTTCACCTAGATCGCAGTTTGGAGCTATAGTTGTTTGCCAGGCATAAGGTAGAGAGGAGACTAGCTAGTTAGTTTTCGGTTTTGGTATATAGAGAACCAAAGCTAGACACAAATGAAAGGTGATGGTATTATATATCAATTTACATCAACATCAACATCAACATTAGGGATGGTTAGATGATAATTTGGCACATAACATGTATATAACACAACAGGAAATAAGCCAAATTAAAAAGAAGCAAAATAGACTATTATATATTTCTAATACACAAGTATACACATTACATATATATATGATCTTCATAACATCATGGATTTCCCCAAAATCCATATTCTAAAATTAGATTTCTGGCATCAAACCAGACCAAGAAGAGAAACCACTTACATGGTAATACTACTACTTCTTCCTCCTTAAGCCGGATAAGTTCACCAGCAAATCTCAAAACTGCCAAAATACAAGAAAACAAAAAAGTCTAAAACTCAGAGGTACCAAAGTGAAGTTGATGATGAAGTTTGCAGCCCAAAAGAAGATCCAAACATGATCCTCAGAACACATATATTAGCAGAGGCTTAGGTGAGGTATATATATATATATATAGCAGGGTTAAGAGTGAGGTATGATTATGAACAGTTAGGCTTAGGATAGAGGGTGGATGAAGTTGGTTATCTCCTCCATTAGGCAGATGAAATGGTTGTTATTCGGCAGGAAATAGAAGCCGATCGTTGCCTGTTCGAGGAACAGGAGCTTCACCTCCTGCCCAGATTCCTGCAGGCCTTGAACATAAGCTAATTGCCAGTCCTGGGAGACATCGAACCCCGCCACGACGACGAGGCTTTTCGGGAAGTTTTTTAGCCCCTCCAGGGCTCTCCCTCTTGGGCCAAATATGTTACATGCTGGGTGGTCTCTATCTTCCCCTTCTGGCAAATAGGCTCTCCAGTACCAATCCCTGTCTTGGACTGTCACAAAGTATTTCCCATCCAGTTTCATCTCTGATTCGGTCCTCTTTTGCCCACCAAACATGGGATGAAGCAGGATGTTTCCTAGGACCTCTACATCGGACTCTGCTGCCCTCACCGCCACATGGTGGGCTATGTTCCCGCCCGAGCTATCCCCGGCCAAGAATACATGAACCTTCCCATCTTCCCCGCTCTGTAGCCACGGCCTAGAATGCACCCATTTCAGGGCCGCCCACCCATCGTCATAAGCACAAGGATACCTGTATCCATCAATCCAGGTTTATATTAGACCCAGAATCAGAATAACAAATTCTAGTTATTCAGTGTCTGAATAACAAGTTCTAGTTATTTAGTTCAACCAAACTAAATAGTAAGCCTAGCCAACTTTCACCACCTAATTAAGTCACTAGTATACCTGTGCTCCGGCGACCGGCGGTAATTGACGGAAACCACCACCGCCCCACAAATCTTGACGAGGCGCCGGCAGAACTGGTCGTAGATGGCGCTGTTGGCGGAGGAGTGAGTGAAGCTGCCACCGTGGAAGAAGATGATGACAGGGACAACCTCGGTGGTGCTCAGAGGTTTCTCCAGCTCCACTTTCCCCCAATCCGACTCCTTCTCCGGCGCCGGCCGGTAAACCCGGTTAAGCAAACTCGTGGCCCGATCCACAACGTCAAAAGAGTAAACCCCGTCGACCGGAATCGTGTTCGCCGCCACTTTACGCTCCAGAAACTCCGCCAAATCCCGGTTGAACGTCCCGTCCGGCCGGCGAAGCATGTTGTAAGCGAGCTTGAAATTGGAGATGAGAATCCATGTATTGAGAGGAACCACCTTCTGCAAAAGGACAGAAAAAAAAACATATATAATCTAAAACAGTTCCTATTTTTTCATCTTCCATAAAGGAAACATCTGGAATGTTTATGCGTATCCAGAAAGAGAAAGAAGAAAAATGGAAAAAGCCCCCAACAAGAAGGCAAAAAAAGGTGGACACTTTGATTCCAGAAAGGCCGTTATTATATATCATCAATAAGCAAAAAAAGCCAAATAACACCAAGAAAACGTACTGGGCATTCATGGTTAAAGCCCAAATCTTGAAATCAAATGTAAAGACTCAATCTTTTTGCCCAGATCAAGTTTGGGTCCTCCAAAACAAAACTTTCTTTGAAACAGTACGGCCAAACTCCCAAAAATACAAATATCAAGGAAACGATCACACAACTCTTCCAATTACTACCAAAACCCAACAATACTAAACTACTAAAGATGAAATATTTCTTTCACCTTCGATTCACTGGCGTTGATTTCGTCGCTGCCGGCCATGGCGTTTTCCGGTATGCAAAGAACCAAGCTTTTTAGTAGCTTCAGATGAAAGATCAGCGTTTCGCACCGCTCATAATAACGCTTTTTGAGATCGCAAAACAGGGGAGAATAAATCTCGTTTCCTCTTCTGAATCAAGCAGAAGAGACACTTCTGAAACCAACAAATTGCAGCCCTGCAGAGAGTCCTCAGACAAGAACAGAGTTTGGAGTGAGACAGAGAGAGATTATAAAGATGAGGAGAAGAAGAAGAAGAGAGCTGAGAGAGGTAGTGAGAGAGAGAGAGGACGAAGAAGAAGGAGAAGATATAAAGGAAGCAGAGATAGAGAGAATAGTGTGGAGAGAGAGAGAGAGAGAGAGAGACGCAAAAGGGACGACGGTGAAGGACGGGGAGACGACAGAAACGACAAACGGAGACGGTCGAAATAAACTGTTCCCGTGGGTCCCACTCATTGTAATATACTAAATCCAAATTGGTCTTATCTTTTTGTTTTGTTTTGTTTTTATTTTCTTTTACCCTTTTTTTTTTTTCAACGTTGTTAATTTTTCCTTGTCGAATTTAGCAAAATCTTTAAATTTATTTATATTATTATTATTATTTTATATATAAATACACAACCACCTCTCAATAATCTACTACAAATTCCACAAATCTAACAACATACCCCGCTAACATCAAATGTTTAGTTTATGCACGCCCTTGAATAGTGATTATATATAAATTTTTTTCATTATACATATATACAATGTGAAAATCAGTCTAAGCGCCCATATAGGCACCGACTAGGCGGTAAGCGCCCTAAGGTCGAAGCAATTTCAGCCATAAGCAGCTAGTCGGCCGACAGATTAGGCGCCAAGTTGGGCACCTAACTCGACCGAATTAAGTGCTTAACTCAGCCGCGTCGGGTGCCTAACTCAACCGAGTTGGCGCTTAACTTGACTGAGTGATTTTTTTGCCTGCTAGACTACTCACCTTTTATATTTCTCCAGTCATGTACTCAACTAATCATCTAACATATGTAGTTGACTAATTTGGGGATTATAACAGTCTAACAACTCCTAAATCTATATGAGAAAAGTGAAGACGATATACTTAGATTACTTGACTGCCTAAGCGCTCTCGGGCGCCCGACTAGCGCCTAACGCGTTCTACAATATTGTATATAGAAGAATTTGAATATTAAACTGACTATTATAGTGTTATGTGATTAAAAGTGAATTGTATTTTTTGCTCTATTAATATTATTGTTGAATAATTTAATTGAGCTCAGAGCTGTTACAAAGCTAATGCCAGAAGAGCTTAGCAAAGATTCACACACAGGAACTGTACATAACCAATTAACCACTCCGTTTTGTTCCCACGCACATCGTTTTGTTTCGTATTTAGTGCTTCATTGGTCGGTCTAAATAACATATAATATAAAATTATTTATAAAATAGTTATGATAAATTATATTTTTGTTTTTTAAGTATACGTTTAAAACATGAAAACAAGAAAGGGTTAATTTTAAAATTTAAAATTTCTGTTTTTTTTTTTTTTCTCTCACTCAATCCCCAACAAACACGTTATATGACTCGCAACAATATAATTTACAATATAACTCCTTGGTCTTATTATGATTTTATATGAATGTTTACACTATTTTACTCATAAAAGGCAAAATCTCTTACTTTGATCCATACATCTTTGTTTGGTAGGATTTGTGGAGGTGGTAAATCAGCGTCACTCAGTGATTCATTATGTGGAATGACCACTATCTGTTTGGTGCCTACAAAATTGAGTGTAATCTCACACTGCAACTATTAGGACTCGATTAATCCTCCTTGCTCACAATCTGTCACATAGGAATCAATTGAGTTACCCATGCAGACCATTTTATAGTATCTTATGGTTTAATTATATATCAAGAATTAATTGAAAAAAAATATGATCCAAATATCAATTCTAATCTCTCGATCATGGTATTGGTTTAGTGACTTGATTATTCATTCATAGTGTATACTTAGTCCCTCAGATTTATTATAATTTTTTTAGAAGTGGGGGATTTGATCCTTAGAGTGACCAAATATGCCACTTAGCAAGATGCCAAATTCACAACTTCGTTAAGGGTGTGTTTGGAAAGCAGGAAAATGACTTCTGGAAAATGAGTCATTTTTCGGAAAATAGTTTGATTTCCGGTGTTTGGTTGCATTCTGGAAAACTGTGTTTGTGTGTTTGGTTCATTTTCCGGAAAATGAATAGAAATGTATATTTTTATTATTTTATTATTTTATTTAAAATATAAATATATATAAATCAATAATATATATTATAAACAAATAAATAATAAATAAATAATAATAATAATAATTAAAAAAAAAAAGAGGTGTCACTGCTCTGGTTTCCGGCGGAAACCAGAGCAGCGACCGACACCCTTTCTTGTATTTTTTTTTATGGCTCTGGTTTCCGGCCAGTCCTGCCAGAAACCAGAGCCGGCGGAAACCAGTCCGCCAGACTGAGAGAGGGAGCCGTCCCTCTCTCAAACAGCGCCATTTTTTGGCGGAAGTCATTTTCCGCCAAAAGGGGTATATTTTCCCCAGTCAACGGAAATTATTTTCCGTTGACTGGATTTTCCAGTGGTTGCCAAACACTCTAAGCCCGGAAAATGATTTTCAGAAATCATTTTCCGGGTTTCCAAACACACCCTAAGAGATGAGTGACTAATAGCATGCAGAAGGACTAGATTAATGCCATGGGCAACCCCAATATAATCAGTTATGAGTAACCTTGGTTAGTATCACTCTTTATAGCCTTTTAATTTGACAACTAGGGTCATAGGCAAACTTCATCCAGCGTGCACCTTCGGATAACAGTTCTTTATCCTAAATCAAAGCACTAAATTTACGCCATGAGTATCCACAATTTAGATAGTGCGTAGCTGTGAACTTTTTCATAAACCAAAACTCCAAACGACTAAATTTCTAACATAGCCATGCAGACCTGATAAACGGAAGTGTTATTTTTTTTTCTTTTAAACAACCATTAAAAGAGGAGGAAACATCCCATGCATGATATAATTTACAAGACATGCATTAGAAGGAAAAGAAGGATTAAGAGGTGAATACAAGAAATAATTGAGGTAAATTTCGTGGGAATTAAGGATAGGAACAAAATTAGTAGGGGATTTAAAGGATGATGTTGGAAGCTAAAGTAAATAATATTGTCGGAAAGAGAGAAAAGGGAAGGTGAGGGTGGCGACAAAGAGTCTAAGGAGGTGAGGGGTCCGAAAACACGTACAATTGCCAAACTTCCATTTGCTCAATCAAATTAAAACCCTATGCACCCATCCTTATCAAACCCCTAACGTTGCCACTACGAACACGACACTTTCTTGTCGTTTTGCGCCGAGCGTGTGCCAACCTATGCCTGTTTTTTTCCCCTTCAATTCAAAACTCCCTCATCTACCAATTCAACATCAACGTATATAAGTTTAAATTCTAAACCTAAGATCGTTTCATCATCCCCGTATAAAAATTTGTAAAGGAAAATAAATCACTGAAAATACTTCAATAACACACGGTCTGAATGTTTTGTTTTAGAATCCTCCTCTATTGAAGATTCAAACCTGAATATTTCGTGTGCACTACACTTAAACTCAGACTTTCGACCACCGAGCTATGCTCCAGAGGCTAATTCAACACACACACACATCTTCAAATCTCTAATTATGATGGTTTATCACTTTTTGAGTCTTGATTCATACAGATTTATTAGTTATATGGGATATTGGGATTGGAGTCGGGAGAGAATTAGGCCCAACGGAGGGGGGCTATGCAGGGTGTGTGGAATCGTATGACATGGCCCTAGGGTGCAGTGTTTGTGCAATTTTCATGAACTGAAATTTTTAGCGATAACCGCATTTGAAACCTATAAAAATTAAAGTAGTTTGAATCATTCAAGAAGGATGTCACATCCCGTTCTTACTAATTGTATTAGAGTGTTTATTGTGTTTGTTGTGAAGTTGTAAACTACCCTAGCTACCTTCATTTATGTGACAACTATGATTGTCTTTTAAAATTAAATAACGCTTCTTATTTAAGAAATATTATTTGAACTCAATTATATTTTGTACCGCGCACTAACATCCATATATATGACGATTATATTCAACACCATTCTATGGTTAAAAGTCATTGCTCCTTTAATCTACTCCAATAATATGATACCTATTTTTATTTTCATTTTTTTAGCCCTACAAATGATCATGGATTATCAATAAATAATTTATAAATACATGTAAAATAATTTTGTAATATAAATAGTTTTTGTGAACTCTTTTAATCCCTACTATTTTTTTCACAAAATTCAAATCCAAAAATCTTTATTATCCCCTGCTAAAGGCAAAACAGCTATTTACACAAGAACCCTTTGGGGCTATTGGGTTTCATGTGAACACACATAAAAGGCGTGCGAAACACCTCAAGAAAATGAAAACCCATAGCTTGAACAAGTCCAAGAAACGACAAGAACACACATCCTTATCACTACTATTCTTAATTATTATTTTAAAAAACATTTTATTAGCTTTGACAAAAAGCTATGTAATTACAACCAAAACAGATAAAGAAGAGATAGAAAGAGAGAGGAAGGGCAATCAATTTGGTCATATTCATAGTGAATTAATACTTCTAATGGTCCTTCTAGTATTAGGGTTTTACCGGTTGTGGTCCATTGAGTTTAAAATGTCTTTCAATAGTCCTGTAAATTTTAAAAAATAACCATCGGTGATTTTAATTCTTAAAATAACCTAAGTTTAAAATGATCACAAGACGTCCTAAAAGGATCACAAGTGGTTATTTTTTAAAATTTGGAAGACCATTGGAAGTCATTTTAAACTCGAGGGATCACAGCCGGTAAAACCTAATATATACTCAGAGGACCATTGGATGTATTGGCTCTAATTCCTAGTTTAGTAGTTAGTTAAGATAGTTTAACTCTCAGTGGGAGAGATCAATTATTAGTCTACTTGGTTTAAGGCGGTCAGTTATGGACAAAATAGACTGTTTTACTTATTTATAGTCCTTAACCAGCTAAAGTTAAAAGGCAGAGTTTGCTCAATGTACACTCTCGACTAGTGGTTGTAAATTTTTGTCGTGGTCAAAAAAAAAAAAAGAAAAAAAAAAAAAGAGGAGAGAGAGAGGGAGTTAAGAGGAAGTAGCACGCCAAGGGTAAGAGTGGTAGCACATTTGGACAGATTGATTGTCGTGGCATATGAAGGTGATGGGCTAAGCATGTGGCACACACTCAACAACGTATTCTGTCTATTGTCCCCTCCTTACTTCCACCACTTTAATTACTTTGAATCATTCTTAATTAGGTGCGCTTAGAAAACCCTAAATTTTTAAACATTTTTTAATGCATACTATAATGTTTTGGAACAAGGGTTGATTCACAACCAACCCTTTGTAATCATATTTCCCTCTCCCTCT
Organism: Ipomoea triloba; assembly: GCF_003576645.1. Taxonomy (NCBI): domain Eukaryota; kingdom Viridiplantae; phylum Streptophyta; class Magnoliopsida; order Solanales; family Convolvulaceae; genus Ipomoea; species Ipomoea triloba. The sequence continues at coordinate 23,091,874 of NC_044929.1, forward strand.
CTATGTTCCGTTTTTTTCTTTTGGTTTAGTTTAATTTTAATTTGTATATATATATATTTGCAAGTCTTACTTTATTGATTTATTAATAATTCAAGATTATTTTATGGATATTAATGGTTTTATTTTTCTTGGTTTGCGTTGAACTAAAGCAGATTCTTTTAATGGTGACTATTATATATTGAAATGTGTTCCTTTTAATCTTAATAAATCAAAACTGGAACTTACCCACTTCTGTCACCAACGTTCGTTGTTGTTGCAATACACGGTGTCTGATCTTCAACATGACAATAAGCTAAGAGGGGGTGTTTTCTGACCGGAGAAATAACAATATGGATAAATAAAAACTAGAAAATTAAAGTAAAACTATTCTTTAAAAAAAAAAAAAACAAACACACACTTTGAAGCTATGCATTACAATGGGAAAAAAAAAACTCCATTTATCTCATTTTATGTGTCTGATTTAATTAACGTGACTCAACTGAAATTATTTTTAAATCAATTTTTCATCATATTAAGTTTAGTATTAATATATAAAATTTATATATTTATAAATTACATTAAAAGTACTATTAAACATAAAAAAAGGTAAAAATACTAAAGAAAAAATAAATAAAGAAGGAAGAAATTAAAAATTTTGTTTAACTAATGAATAGCAAACATGACAAGTATAACGAACAGAGGGTGATGGAGAAAATTAACCCGGGGGTTCGAATTAATTAGCCCCAAAAAATAAAGGAAAATAGCGAATGAAAAATAATACGATAGAAAAGATAACGAACGTGTATATCACGGAGATAAATTATTATTAATAGGCTGTAAGAAGATTACAAAGAGTACGTAAAGCTATTACAAGTGTTTCAGGATGTCCAAATAAGACAAAGGATAGTGTTTTTATACTAGCAACTCCCTAACCGCCCCGGCGAAAAGTAAAGGTGATTATAACAACTTGGGCTGTGCCCAACCGAACACCCTCCAAGCACCCCTACTTGAGCCCCTGGGGCCTCAATCGAGCCCCCCCCCAGGGCCTCGGCCTCGCCCCCTAGGGCCTTAACCTCGCCCCCAGGCCTCGACCGAGCACCCTATTGTGGGCTCAGTCTTGGCCTAAGGCCGTGGCCTCTGGGCCATGGCCAAAGCATGGCCCCCAGGTCGAGCACGGGGCTCCACCTTAGGGCCCTGGGCCCCTCCACGTCACTCTTGCTTTGCTGCTCCGGGTCGACACTCCGTGATCCAATTTATAATATATCCATTAGAGGGTGTATTATATTGTTTAAGAATTAAAAGTGAAATTATATATCAATTTGACACACATTTAAGGAGGACAAAATATGGTGGATGATTTCTTAACAAATTCCTCTATCAATCTATTATGCATATATGTTCGAGGACTATGAGCGTTTAAGACACCTATGTGCTTCTTCATCAATTTTTTCAAGAAAATTGTTTGGTAGTCTCTCTCCAAGATAGGCTTTATATTCTATTTAATTTCTTTGAGGTTTTCCCTCTCTCTTTTTATTTTTTTTTTAAGAAAAGATATATATATATAAAGTGTGTGTGTTTTGACAAAAATAGAATTGGAAAGTGTCTTCCTAGAACATGTGCACTATACATTTAATTTGGTCGGAATTGTTAGACCTTAATTATATTAGAAGTGAATCAAGTGATAAATTTTAATTAAAATCGTGTATTAACACGACAAAAATATATAAATGAAAATAGGAATATATTCAAGGATTAATAGTGGGGAAATTAAGTTGTTTTGTTTATATTTATGTTGTGCTAATGGTGTGAATGAATATATGTATGTTAGTGTGATTTTAAAAGGTGGAAAAGAGAGGTGAGGCCTACAAGAAGGTTTGGACGTATGTGCGTTAGGCCAACAACTAGGTACAACGTTTGTCTTGTAGTGCCGGTTGGGTGAAGTCCCACCAAGTGGAAAAAAAGAAATTCCACTCTTTTGGACCCTTTTTTATTTTCCCCCACACCAATCCTCCTCTCTTTCTTACTACTTTCTCTCCCACTATTTGTCATTTTGTCCTTAGTCAATTTTATTAAAGTTGCCCCCCCCCCCCCTTCCCCATTTTTCTTGCACATTTTCTTTGACCCTTTTGGGGAGAGAAAACAATAATTAATCACCTCATTTCCATTTACTTTTTGACTAATTATATATAATGTTTTTAGTTTTAACGGGAGTTTAGCGTTTCGTTATAAATTTTTATTCTGTCAAAGTTAAGATTGATAGATCATTCAATTTATTCTGGTGGCCATATTTAAGCACAATATATAACATCCAATTTTCACTGGATTGTCTAAATATGTCTAAAGAAACTTTAATAGTACATAATAGAGCACGTATGGACTTCTAATGGTTTGCATGCTTGTGGTTTAATTTAAAGTTCATTGATCAACCCATGTGCGCTTAGCAAATTTTGGTGTCGATTGCTTTGGTGTTTTCCGGCAACGAAGAGTTGGTGTGTAGAGTAGCTAAAACTACTATTTGGGGTGTCCCCTCCGTTGTTGATTCCAAAAAAAAAAAAAAAAAGTAATAAAAGAATATATTGCAAGATAATAATTTATTTATTCTATCTTCACGAAAATGAAATGAAATTGGTACTGAAAAATTAACTTTGAACTTTATTAAAGTCGAGAGAAATATATAATCAAATTATTATTGAAGATTTAAATATGAAAATGACACGAAAATTAAACCCCTACTTAATCCAAGAATAGGATATGCAATATGCATGGTATATATATATATGTGTGTGTGTGTGTGTGTTTAATTTCTCAGCCCCATCAATATTTTAACAAGATTTCTTAGCTTGCGTGTATAGATTGGTTGAATATTAAATATGGTACGATTCATGTTGCTAGCTAGAGACAAAGTTTTGGGTTATCCTCTTTGAAATTTCGTAGGTTTATTTCTTTTGTCAAATTGGTTACCATTATTTTGTTTTTCTTGGCTTGGCGTCATGACAAATTTCACAAATATCAAGACGAACGACAAAACAAAATTTTTTTTGACAAAAATGGAGAAAAATCCTACCAAGTAATACTACGTAACTCGTAAAGACTAGGATACAGATTGCCTTTCAAAGTTTTTGACATGACCCATGCTATATCACTATATATGTTCATATCCCAACCACTAATAGTTTACCAGAAAAAAATCAGCCATTTTTTAGTAACATTTTCTATCCAAATCTTAAGAAAAGTTTAGCGTGTTAGTAAGTATTGATGTTGGTAGTATTGGATATAGTTATATATATAATTCTTTTGTTGTATGGGTACTATTAGCTAGCACAAATCTTGATTATTAGTACAATTAGACAATTAGTATAAGATACATGAAAACCACAAGCTAGGTTCAACATTTGATTTCCCGTGAAAGTTGTCTATAGACTTAACTTAGCTTCTTAGTTTGAATCAGTCATATATGAACAACCTCGACTGATTTACCTCCTTGTAGTCATTTGCTACCTAGTGTCATAAGACGGACTTCACACAGAATGCACCTTTTGGTAACAACGAGGACTTTTCATAAATCAAAGTATGCAATACGTGCACAAATAGGTGTATCAGTACTCCTAGCATCGTAGAAAATTTTGAATTAGTTAGAGTTAACTCAATAGACAGCAATTTGACATAGATAACTGGTAAGTGAACTACTAATTAATACAATTGTAAGTTCTAGGTTAGGCTTATTTTGGAGTAAGGCCGAGTTTAACTTGATGATCCCAACACAAGTCGAATCTGAATTAATCTCATAATATAGTAGTCTAAGAATACATGATATTATATTCATTAATGTGGGATTGAAAAGGGTAAAAGTGGAAATAAGGGTTACAAGAATTCACCATCTCATGCCGTGATGAACGTTGATATTTTTGACCTTCTTGTCTATTATTACTTTCATCATGCTTTGAATCTATTCACCCTCTTTATTGACATTTAAAATAGTACGTGTTTGTCCCTCTTGAGGCCATGAGAGGTTGATAAGTTTCATAGAATTAACCAACAAACCAGCTTGGACATTATTGTTTTCCGACATTTACGACGATTTCTCATTAATATAACTCCGTATTGGACGACTTTGTCGTCTTTGCTCCCCCAAACAAACCCTCCAACCCTATAATAAAACAAATTATTAAAGACATAAAAAAATTTGAAAAAATTACAATAAAATAGCTGAATAATAAGTTAGGTTTTTGTCCAAATGTAACCAACACTTTTCTAGCTTCATTTGTTGCGTTTGATTTAAATAACTATAATTGATTGAACCTATTTATGTTGTTAGAATAAAACGTTAGAGGAAATAAGCAAGAAAAACAAAACAAATTCTATCATTAAATAGTAATTATATATGAGCAGTTAATAAGCGGTCTACTAATATAATTGTAAGTTGCACAGTCACTATTTGAAGGTATCAACAAACCACAGAACAGAGGTATATCGCACTAAAAAGACCATATTCGACAATTTATGACCTTCACGTACAATAATCATGAATGATTCACCCACTAGCTTAGGCCACCCCTTTTAGACTACTGTATTAGAGTTTTGAGTCATGTTTTCTTTTACTAAAAGCACGTCGAACTCCATAGGTGCAACGACTACTTCCACTAAATAAATTTATATTTGTCTCATAGTGACGACATATCAAAATACCAAACATTGCACCCGCGTTATATAACGATGAAAGTTTTTAAATATAAAACGAAGGTATAGGCAAAATTTTGAAATTTATATTAAATTTTCTGTAATAAGTATTATGATTTCTATCATAACTAACAAGCAACTATCATAGATTCGACTCAACTCACAAATTAATATCTATGTAACGGTCTCACACAAGTGTGACTCAAAGGTATAATATGGCGAGTGTCCATCTAATAATAATAGTCTCAATCAATAATAATTAACAAAGTCACCAAGAATAATGGTCAATGGTGAATGAATCCAAACCCCATTGCTTCAATAATCCACTCTATTTGCAATAATTATATATGTATTGTATTGAGACAAAACCGTGTGCAACGAATGTGAACATTTCCTAGTATGCGTCGTGGAATAAAACAATGTCTAAATTTTTAATTAATTTATAAAAAGTTTGCATTGTTGTCTCTGATATAAAGGCAAAACTCGTGATACTCTTCTTTATTAAAGTTAATATAATTATATTGTTTTTTTATTAGTACTAAAAGTTAATTTTATTACATAGATAATTAGGTTCCTTCGGTCCCTTTGCAAGCAAGATACGCCTTATTCTAATGGGGGTTTATTTGTTATTTATGTATTTTGTGTAATATTATTTGTGTATTACGGAGTATATTTTTTATTTACAAGTGTACCCGTTAAATGCATGTAGCCACATAGGATAGGTAATGTCCGAGAGAGTAATAATTCATAAATCATATAGGAGAAGTAAATAATCAAGAGGATATTAACAAAATTAAAATTAAATTCGTGAACCTTCATGAATTATGCTTCACCCTGCTGATCATCTCTTCTATGATTTTTTCTTTTATTTTAACTAACCACGGGTTGTTAAAAATATATATAGAAATTTTCAAAAATGTTTGGAGAAGTCATTTTTTATCAAAAATCCTATGACTTTTATCATTCTAAATTGTGAACTTTTCAATTGTGTTATGCACATGGTTGAAAATCGTAAGGCGCTCCTCAAACGCTTGGGGGAGCCTAGGCGGTGAATAATAGGCGCCCGCGTATTTTTTATTTTATTTTTATTTTTTAAAAAAAATTGAAGACTAATAATTATAAACTATTTAATACTAAAATATTAAATATTAACTAAAAAAACATCTAGACTTTAAACAATTTAGGGTTATTTCGCTCAAAACGATACCGTTTTGAGTGAAATAGCACATTTAAAAAAAACAATTGTTAATCGGCCGACTAGACGGCCTAGTCGGTGCCTAAGAGGCTTAGGCGGTCAGTGCCTAAGTGGCTTAGGCGATTGTCTAGCTGACTGCCTAGACCACCGATTATGGTGATATACTAGACGGCCGATTGACGATCCGGCGCCTATGTGAAATTTTTGCAACACTGATTATGCACGATATAATAACATATTTTTTATAAGCATAAATCAATATTAAAATGTAAATATTATATATAAGTTTTACATAATATGTTGAGATCAGAGTAACTAATAATCAACAATATTATTTTTAAATTTGTTGAATTGTTACTGTATTTGATAAAAAAGGCAATACTTGTGACGCTCGTCTTTATTAAAGCTATAATTACAAAGTGTTTTTCTTTTGTATTAAAGTTATAATTATTCCTTGATAGAATCAAGAACGTGAGGGGTGAGAATAAATAAATAAAAAATAATGTAATGGGTAGACAAGAAGAAATGGTCTATGAAGAATGGAGGCAAGTGAAATGTCGTGTAATTTGTGAGTGATCTTTTGATAATGAAAGCATGTGTTTGTTAAGGAAAAGCACACAATGTTTTGGAATAAACAACAAACGGGAGCACCGAAACCGAGGTTGCCGTTTGGTTCCAATTCCGGGTTAAGTAATAGGGATATGTTTAAGGATAGGATTATAAATCCGAATTATGAGAAGGGAAACCTGTTTGGGGCTAAGTCTCGAGACTGCGAATAAAATTTTTTAATTCTAAAATTGTATCAAACATTGGATAGTTGAAACCACTTGTTTAGGTAGCACAAGCCCATTGGAATGACCTTAGAATAATTAAACTCTTGATTACTAACTTTAATTTGACCATTACTAACTTTAGTTTGACCATATTAAATACCATTTCTTATATTTTAATGAATCAAAACAATTACAACTATTTTAGTTTAAAGAGTTCAATTTGAATTAAACAATATATATATTGCTTGTGAACGGATAGATCTGGATGATATATGTATTGAGAAATCTTTCATTGTATGAAATTTGATGATATTATGATTTTGAATATAATTTAGTTAAAACAAGTTTGATTTCGTTTAAAAAAGATAGCTCTTATGAATATATTAGAATAACATCCATCAAGAAATTTCTCCTCATATGAAATTCGACAGTAGCATAATTTTATATTTAGTTAAAATGTATCTCCTCTTACAAGATCAAGCATGCCGTACATGATTTTTCTAGTGCCCTGTACATATTCTGTGTAGTTGTGGATTATTACATAAAAGCGGAATTTACATGGTCTATTGTACACTCTTAAATAATGGTTGCGAATTTTCCATATTAGTAAAAAAAAAAAAAAAAAAAAAAAGCATTTCCTCTCATATAAAGTCAGAAATCAACCAACTCAATGTTAAAAAAAAAAAGTCTTTAGTCTTCTCTTCTCTCTAATATAATTTGTTTCATTCTTTGTTTCTTGGTGGACTTTTCTAGGGAAAAATAAGCCATTACATTCACATACCTCTATTTTGATGCCACGTTTCTTTACTTTTATTATTAGTATGTTCATTATATTTATATTTCCACGTATAGTGCTTTAATTGGAGCAACATATATTTCATAAAATTTAAAATGAAGAGGATTAGTATAACCTATACTTAATGGTATTTGATACTAGGATGTTGATATTATAACCTAATTGATTTGAGATGGTTAGCTATGGATAATATAAGCTGGTTTGCCTTCTTGTGAACTACTTGTAGTTCTTTGCCGACTAGGGTTACAAGAGACAGGTTTAACCCAAGAAGCTAAGTATATTTGAATAGTCAAGACAGACTTTCTCGTAAATCATAGTTTGTAACACATCTTGATTAGACTAAAACGACTTAAACTAGACTGGATCGTGATAATTCATTTAACTTGGTCCAAAACCATTATCTCATCACACACACATAGATACAAAACCATGTAGAAATAAGCAATAATGATGAAAGATATTGAAGGCACAAAAAGTGTGAACGCAATTGTAAGGGGGAGTAATGACAAAGTGAAAGAAAAACATAATATAGTAATGATGGGTGTAGGTAGTGTGTTGATTAGCATTACTCAACAACAAAATAATATTGTTGAAAAGTGATGGTTGGGGGTGGTGATGTTGACCGGACGGCGACGTGGTTTAGCGGAGGCGGAAGCGCTTCATTCACCCCAAGAAAACGACCCACCGCCGTGTTGTGGTTGTGGATATAGATAGATACATACATACATACATATATACATCATATATATATCACTTCCTCTGCAACTAATCGGTATGTACGTCTACATGGGAAGCATGCTAGCTCTACACCCAACTCACCCTCACATCACTTTGCTTTTTCCCCACTTTAATGATGCCAAATGTGAAAAATTCCAATCACTCATCTATCAAATAAAATACTATTTTTTTTCTTTCTTTAAAATAATTTTTAATTTATATAAAAAAAATTCACAGTCACTATTCCATGTATAGGCACCAATATAATGATAAATCATAAACTATCAAGTTAATAATAAATGACTAATTAAATACCCAATTCAGATTATATATATATAATTACTTAATTAGACCAAACAACGCTTAATATAATGAGTTTACCACAAATGTGCACTCTTAGATAGTGACGGTAAATTTTTTTTTTTCCGTTATCTAAAAAAAAATAAGACCCAACCACAAAACCTCGCCATCCAATAATAATAATAATAATGATGTGCCCGCATGATAATGAAGACCCGAGATCGAGTCTCACCAGTGGCAATGTGGGAGCAATCTCTCAAAGTGAGAGAGCAAAGATCTAGCATTTGTGTTCAATTGAGTTACCATGATTTACATCCTTCCAAATGCTTGGTCAGGCCGGGGTGTGGAGCCTTTTAAGTTGGAGATTCAATCTTTTGGGAGAAGAAGAGAAGATGATGATGATGATGATGATAATGATAATAATAATTAATAAATAAATAAACGAAGACCCAACCACAAAACCACTACTATTGGGCACATATACTGAGATACATGGGTATATGGTAGCCCACTGCCGTTTTGGACACATCCCCTTTGTAATGGGCATGAGTTGCCTCATTTCTTTTTTTTAGGAAAAAGTTGCCTCATTTCTAAACTATGAAACAACAAATTGGATTTGGACCTATTACTTCAATAAAGATTGGATAGTAAACCCAAACTGCTTTTCTACATTCAGTGGAATGGACCAAATTTTATCCATCCATACAAGATATATATACAATTGGACTAGCGGTATATGTTTCCTTATTGTAACGCTAGTTCATAGTAGAGTGGGTTGGCTAAGAATAAATTCAGCCCAAAAAACCAATATATATCAAGTTAACATTCTCAATCTAAGTTGATTTAATTCGGTGTGGCTCTTAGTCAGCTGGGATCACAAAGCAAGTTTCAACTCGTCTTTCTTGTAATATAAAGTCATTATATTTTGACTGTTCAAAATAACTTTGATTCATGGAAAAACATATAGCTACTATCCGAAGATATTGTTTGTGTAAAGTTCACATTGTGACCATAGCTGACACTAAATCGGTTTAAATTGTCCATAACAAATCAAAAAGACTAATATACAACTCCATAAAAATTAATCTTGAAATTTTGCAATTACACAGCTAGCTAACTGTCAAACCAAGTCAATAACTCATCAACCATTTGCAATTATTATATTGTTAACCTTAATAATACAGCATTAGCCATGAAATAATTATGTAGCCATCAATCAATCGTTATAACCATCATCATATATCTTTAATTTATCTCCAACTCCGTCTTCGTCTCCATTTCAAAGTACAGCTTTGTCTGAATACTTGATTGATCGCCATGGACAAACTCGTCAAAGCAGACGTTACAGAACTGAATCTCATCTTCACTCCACCCCAAAAATCATCAGCCACCTTCAAGCTCTCAAATCTTATGCACGCCATGCCTGTGGCTGTTAGCCTTACTTCCACTAATTCTCTTCTCTTCTCTTTCTCCCAATCTTTTGCTGTTCTTAAGCCCTTATCCACGGCTTCCTTCACCGTTTTCTTGACTCGCCCCGTTGATCGGAACCCTCTTTCTTCCCCGTCTGATTCCGTTCTTGTTCGCTCCGTTTTGTTCCCCGCCGGAAAAGCCACCCAGGACGATCTCCGTCAAGTGTTTTCAAGACCCGGGCCGCATATTTTCCGGGATGCTAAGATCCCAGTGAAGTCTTTTTGCGGGTAAGCTGATAGATTATATTTATATCTAACAATTGTTAATATTAGGCACAGAGAACTGGTTGAATAACAACTTATAGTTATTCAATCCAACCAAACTACTTAACTTGTACCACTTAATTAAGACATATTCTTTGTTCAGATGGGTCACCGGGAATGGGGACTTAAACCAGAACAAGACTCCATTCGATCTCGCACGTGAAAGAAACCAGTCAAGCCTGTACGGCGCGTTGAGCTCCGGCGAGGAATTGCAGAGAGCCGCCCGGAGCGGCGACGTGGCGGCGGTGAAGAAATGTTTGGCGGAGGGGGCTGACGTGAACGGGAGAGATCAGAATGGGTGGACTGCTCTCCACCGTGCTGCGTTCAAGGGGAGAATGGAGTGCGTTAAGGTGTTGGTGAGCCACGGGGCGGAGGTTGACGCGGTGGATGATTCCGGCTACGCGCCGCTGCACCGGGCGGGGGAAGTTGGGCACAGAGCGGTGGCTCTGTATCTGATCGCTCACGGGGCAAAAGCGAATCTGAAAGGGATAAAGGCTAAAACATTGGTTTCCAAAGATTTTGATTGTTATTTGAAGAATGACAGTACTTCATTACTTGTAAATTTCAAGAACCTATCCTAGTACTTTCATTTTTGTCATCAATGAATGTTGTGAATGTTTGCACCCGAGGTAATGGAGAGGTTGCTCTCACACGTTGCTGGTGAGACTCAATACAAGTCTTTCAATTCATCTCTATGATCAATTAAACTGTAAGTACGGACAAATTGTCTATATACTTGTCAAAGAGTTGATTTGATAAGCTTGAGTACTTCAATTGAGTCAATTTAGCATTTAAGTATTTTCCTAATCCACTATTCTCTATTTTACTGGTTTCACTTCAACCTTTATTCAATGATGTACTTGGTGTCACAAGAATGAAAATTTGACTAGCTAGTTATCCGTTATTTTGATGGTCTCCCTTCTCTAGTCAGGAGCAATAATCTTATATTTAGAAAAAAATTAAAATTAAATGCTTAGTTATGGACAAACAAGAATCTAATAAGGACATTCAGTAAATATAGCCTAAGTTTGCAACATATGTTTCAATCACAAATCTTCAAAATACATGATTTTGTTTTCTAATTTCTTTTTTCTTTGAAACAGTTTTCTAATTTCTTTAAGATATGCTTTTGTGTTTTTCCTTGCTATGATCATCCCTTACATAATTGATGCGGTCAACATCAGTGTTTGAGCTGTTTTGGAGAAGACAAGAGACCACTTTTTGGCTCACGTAAGTGGCTTGAATTACAAGGTCAAACATAGTACAGTAAGTCTGATCAAAGCATCTCAAATAGTTAATTAACTTTATATATGCAAGAATACATACTAGTTTAAAGGAATTACAAGAAAATAAATAATATTACTCCGTAATAAAGAGAAGGAGATGGATCCCGACCTCTCAAATGTTCAAAGACATTAATATTATAAGTCTCCAAATCCTTCTCTTTATTAATATTATAAGTCTCGTGGATCCCTCTCGAATGTTCAAAGACATATTAACCTTAATGCAAATAAGAATGTTGTACCTTGTACAATAATATTGTCATTTGTCTCTCTATGAATGTTACTCAAATAGTTATAATTGCATCAAATAAGAAACGTCAAAAATTCGGCCACTCCCTGAAGGGATTTTTTTCTTTTAAAGAAGAAAAACAAATGGGAATCTTGAGATAGCATTTAGCTGCCATTACAAGACAAAAGACCACTTTTTGGTGATGTTGATATCATATTAATGAAAATTGCATGCAAGTCGGGTAAGCCACTAGTCCACTACCTGTATTATTATTTGAAGAAGACAAATGCACACTTCATATATTTTTGTAATATTCTTGGCTCTTCTCCTATTTTATATGCTAATATAAAGATATACATTAAATAAGGCAAAGCCAATAAAAATTGAATGCATACCATGAAATTGTATATTTGCTAGGGAATGAATGACAATATGACATATTACAACAATTACGCATTATATACATATTACATATAAGAGTTTATAGGACTAAAATAGTATACTATACTTACATATAGTTACAACTATCATACGACAAGTGCGCCTAGATTATCTAGAAAATCCAACGTAAAATCGGGTGACTATCAAACAAATTTCCCTACCAACTGGATCAAGGTTGTCCCCTTAATTCTATCATGCATATTCCTACATCCTCGGATCAACATAAAATTAGATGAACTTTGAATAGAAACTTGCTGAATAAAGGTTGATCCAACCAAGCAATTGGGGATGTAGCTCAAATGGTAGAGCGCTCGCTTTGCATGCGAGAGGCACGGGGTTCGATCCCCCGCATCTCCATTCTTGTTGCAAATTTATCTTATCTTTTTCTTGATTGAGTTCATTTTATCTCCCTACTTTCCAACAAAGGAATTTGCATAGCCAATCTGTGTCTTTTATCACTGTAAAGTTAATTCAGATTTGGCTCAAACTACCGGGGATAACATTCGCTTGATAATTTCTAGTAGCATAAGCCAAAAAATCCCTGGGTTCAATACATGTTTCAATCTCGAATTCACTGTTTAACTTGCTGAGAAGATTACAATCCAGAAAGATGAGCCTGTGTCTAACTTCATAGGTATAACACATTAGTAATAATAATCTGCAAGCATTGTGGTATTTGGAAGGTCAATAAATTTGTACCTTTTTTTTTAAGAAAATAAATTTGTTCTTGATTAGTCTATGTACTGGAAAACAAAACACATTCTTCTTGACATCAATGAATTTGCACAAAGAAAAAGAAATTAGTTACATGATTCCACGAAATCTGCAGCCATGCGCTCTAGAGGCGTATATTCCTTAATTACAAGAAGCTCCTAGGATCAGTCTAGTGCAACCAAAATCATGGGTATTTTCAGAATACCACGGCAGAAGTAACATTGTGTTCAAGACGTCTGGCATTTCTTCATATTCTCGGGCCTTTGTTTCTGTAACAATTAGAAAAGCGTCTTGGTAAACTGCTTCTAAGACTCCCTCCAAATGACTTGTCTTCTGCTTTCTTTCTGCATATTGTCTTCCGGCAATCTTCAGACGCTTGCAGTAATCTCTGTTCTGTTTTGCAATGTCTGCACCGGGATGGGTTTGTGTATAACAAGCATTCCCCTCCACAACATTGGACCAAGCTTCAGTTTACTTTGCAAACTACATTAATTGAAAATGGAGAGTATTAAGAAGAGGTAAATTCAGAAACAAATCGATTTGCTTTCCTTTGTATTATTTCATGTTTAAATAGAATGGATTCAGGATCGTATTTGAATCATATTTGCCATACTTGATAATAAATCATTTTTGTTCTTTATAAAAATGTGCTTACCAACTTTGGCGTGCCCTTCCAATACACGGGTGGTGATTCACCGAGGCAACACAAATAGTTTGGTTGAATCCCACAAGACTCTCATGAACCCAAATTTTCTTTCAGCATGTTCAAACGAGGTGCCCGTGATTTCAGATGGGTATGGAACCCAAGATGACCTATCAACCTTAAGCTCGATAATGTCCACAACACATTTTCCCAGCTCCCCTACATCCTTCCCAAACCATTTACCACTGACCTGAAAAACCTTTCCTCTTGCAATCTCTTCCTTTTTGTCATTTACAAGTACAACATATTGACCTGGCTGGCACTTGGAGGATTCAATTAAGGTTCCTGGATTTCCATTAGCAGCAGCTCTCACGGTGGGATCTTCAATTGTATTTTGGGTGTTTCCTCTTTCTGTGCAAAGGACATTTACACCCTCAATGGCACTGCCTTGTGAATTAAAAGTATGGGTAACGACAGTACCACCATGCTTATCTGGATTGTCTCCTTCAGATGACATACATCCATCCTTAACAGCACGAGCTAGCTTAGCTTTCCGGTTATTCAGCCTGTCAAAACCACACAAAAGTTACAAACACTCACATGAAGAGAAGACACTTCTTCAAACTATCAAATTAGTAGAATCGTCACTGACTTGATTATTGTATATATGGTCTACATGGAAACAAAGATCACATTCCATTGGGTAAAAGCAGAATTCCACTTATCATAGCTAACATAAATAATTAAATATCAATCATATTACGCATGCCTTTTTGAGTAGAATTGCGCATGATGCCCATAGAATCATTAAATATATATACTAGAGAATAATGCTCTTCACCCCATCGCTTCCGCAATGAGAAAATTTCAAGGACAAACAGAATAAATAAGAACTTACTAAAGAATTTCACCTCTTTCCTATCCCCAAGGTTGAAAGATATTGTCCATCTTCTCACTTCACTTATCTGACAGTGAAGTGTAAATGCCCTAAAATGACTATTATCTAACTGAATGTAACATGAAGGCAAGGTACCAAGAAAGAAGTCTCTTAATTTATCAAATTTTATGTTAAGAGGGCAGCATATTTATCATCTATGTTACTTTAAGCCAAGCTACCAAGAAATTACACTCTTAATTTATCAAGACGATATTAAACTCATTAAAATATGAAACAAGATGTTCGAGGGCAGTGATAAATATGATACTCAGGGTTGGTTAATGAATTGTGGGGAGATAAGATACTAGCTTCAAGTTTTTACGTACGAGCAGTCTGACCCCAATTATCAGGCATATCTTCTCCTACTAAGGAAATAGCAATGGAAAACAATACCATGGCACCACCCTATCTGTGAATCTGAATAGTTAAATTACGTTTTATTGGAAAATCTAAAGGATAAAAGAAGTTGCTTCCTTACCAATTTTTAAGCTGGGATCTTGTAACCTCAGAACCCTGGAAAAGATATGTATGAACTCTTTAGGGAAGGAGTATAACTTATTGACTTAAAGAGAGGGAAAATAAATAAAAGGCTCTTGTGACATACGTGAACACTTAATTCATCAGCCCAGAATTCTAAAGAAGCTTTATTTCGCTGCATGTCAGGTTCCACAATGAGGGCCTTCTCTATAATAGTTATTTGTTTATCATTCATTATGGTACGCTTTCTTTTCCTTTGTGGCCTCTCTTCATGCTGTGCACTTTCAACCATTTCATCATCTCTCACCTCTCCCAGCCAACCTCCTTTGAGGTTCTCTACATTGTCCACTTGATTATTAGGGTTCTTCCCTCGCTTAGAGCTGGAATCTGATTCATTTGTTTCCAAATTCTGTGCTTCTGTCTCAATTTCAACAATAACTTTTGCTTCACTCTGACTAGATCTAGCTTTCTTGACACTACTACTCTCCACATTAGCAGGCCTACATGAGCCACTGCCACTAATTTCAAGTTGGTCCACTTCTTGGTGAGATGAAATATCCAATATATCTTCTCTGATGTCCCCACTTTTGTTAGTAAGGTCTGGTGGATCCCCATTTCTCAGTTGAGACAACGAGCATCCCACTTCACTTTGAGCCTCCTGAAGGATATAAAACTTAATTTTTTGGCGAATAGATTTAACTTAAGCCAAATATACAAAGGATCAAATTGATTAGGAAAAAATGGTAAAAATAAAACAAAGAAATGAAAAATCAGCAAGATTATTGTCTTTCCAGTGGATAAACATCCATTCCACTGCAAAAGGCACTCTCTGATACCTTTTATTAGGTCAATTACCCATTATATAGCATTTAGATTAGTTGCCAGATTAGTTCTATCAAATTCGCCAGTGGTACAAAACACAAGCTATAGAGATTGATTTAGCCATAAAAGTGAAACCTACGAGTTTGATAAGGTGATCGACAAGGGCAGACAGAGGAGATATTTTAATGCCTCAGAATGTTACAATCAAATAAAAGCAACATCTTGACTCGTGTGTTCCCTATTGTGTTGCATTTATCAAGTCTACCTAAGCATATTAAGGAATTCATAAAATGTAGTTAAAACATCAAGGAACAGAATGCTTCAGAAGGTTAGGCAATTCACTAACTGCTAACTTCACCTCTTTCTTATATATTAAAGAGATAACCATGCATTTACAAAGCCAATATACATGGAGTGAAAATATTTCTGTTTTTATTTTTCACAAACCTTATGCACTTCCTTGCTCAGCCTTGTCATGGCCCCCTCTAATGTGTATACAAATAGTTATCAGTCTTTTTCACTAGTTTCCATCTATGATAAACTTTTAAAAGTCCACTCTTTCCTAAAGGATGACATAATAAGACACAATAACAAGTCCAAATGTGGCAGAGCTGTCCAGGGTGTTGAATGAGAAATTTAAAGGATCCAATAAAACAAGGGGGGAATTTTTATGCAACTAGTGAGATTTGGAGTGGATTGCATAGCAACCAGCAGTAGTATAATACAAACTGCGGTTGCGAAAACTCACACTCTAGAATAATGACCAGGTGTGACAGCTACGGTGGCTGCATATCTTCACAGATTTTCTTGTGAGAATGATCATGACAACAATGACCAAAAATGTAATGGAATTGGTATCAAGAGGTGCAGTAGAAGAGGCAGTTCTAGCTGGGTAGCTTTGGGCAGTGAGATACTGAAAATAAGCGGTGTGGCAATAATAATGAAATAAGACAAAGAATTGGGGGAAGGTGAGAAGCAGGTTCCCATTTCAGAAATGGACCAAGCATATTCTAACCTTAAATCGAGTATTAATCGTGTTCTAAATAGTCTAATTCTCAATTGAAAAGTTGTCCATGCATGTCGGAGCATATATACATCCTAACTGAAAAAGAACAAATTCTTACCCTAAATACAAGCAGAGTCCACAAGTTCCCAGACTTAGCTCAATTTCCTTGTTTAATTGAGACACAAATCTCATAATTTATTGGGAAAATGAATAAAACATATAGCATTCAGGTCATCATGTTGGGCTAATTGATAATTTATTCTAACATGCTAAACCCATCTTTTCCTTTATTGAATTCTTTCAATAGAACAATTCAAGCACATGTTCAGTTTGTAGACAATGACAAGTTAACTATAACCATTACTAAAAAAATTGAAAAGACATTTCTGAGCAACAAATCAAATATGTAGAAATAAAAAGAATGGTATACATCGTTATCGGAAGAAAGAAATTACTTGAACTCGGTTTTCTCCAATTTCAGCAGGAGCAATCAGAGACTCTAACTGAGTGATGAACACCCTGCAATGAAAGATCACACGACATATAATTTGATTATAAAGAAATAAATATACCAATAGAAAGTATAGCAAAACCCATGAAATGACCAGATCTACAACTAAGAGTCCCACAAAATACAGAGAAAAAGGATGCAGTAACAGGCTTGCAAAATTGAGATCTAAATCACCTCAAAAGTTGCACATCCTCTTCATTTAGAAAATTAGGAATTAAAGATTCAGCATGACTCAGAAGTGAACCTGGAGACACTAGTCATTAGTAAAGCAAACAATTTTTCCTAATAAGTAGATTAAAAAATCAGAATATCAGATCAATTAGTCAGAGCAAGTTACCTAGGTTTCTGCGAATAACAGCCACTTTTTCAGCATAACAAACAGATGAAACGTCAACCGCTGATTTGGTTGGTTCATTTTGCAAGCACTCATGAAACTTTTTAAGGAAGAGATCCTTATCATCTGAGGTTCAGAGAGTATATACAAATAATTAACCAACAAAGAAAATGGCAGCACACTGTTGAATGCCAGATAAGAGCCTTTACCTTTACAGATATCAGGAACAAAACAATGGAGGTTTGCAATAATTTTCACCAGCAGTGAAGTTCGCTGATGTCCATAGGGTACTCTAGGCACATTGCTAGGATTGAACGTTGATTCTGAAGAAGCCCCAATTAACTGATAGGATGAATAAAAATTGAACAGCCACCCAGCAGCAGCAAATGGGTCATACTCTAGAGTAGCATCTTCCTCCCGAACAGGAAGGTCAGGTGAACACCAACTAGACAGAAATTCTCCATGAGGGGGAGAAAAGATGGCCGTCAAGACCTCAGTCTGAAGGTGCATATCATAATCAATAGGTCAGCAAAAACATCCAAATACAATTTTCTAGTAGGTAAAAATTAAGCACCAAGTGAGAAAAGCTTTCATAAACAAGCTAATCAATTTAGGCGCATTAATCAGATCTTACAAAGTGGGTGGTGATATATGACCGAAAGTTTGAATCATCAGAGAAGATGTCAGCCAGCCGCATTGCATTGAGTTGCAATTGTCCTCTTGGGTAGCTTTTATCAGAGTGAACACAAGATTGTTTGGGACTCCTTTCAAACATGTTCTTCAATAACTCAAGAACCTACACCATACAAATGCATTAGTACCAATCAGCTGTTTTTAACTGATCAAAACAGTTGACATCGAAGTAAGCAATCTACATAGATATGATGTTTATTTTAAAAGGGCAACCATACAAGCCATAATTTGTAAGACTTAATAAATTAAAAATATCAACTTGTATCGCCCATCCAGCCCAAAATAAGACTTAATGACTAATAATGTGATCAATACTTTGTGGAGTCATATAACCTGGAAGAGCACTGTTTGATCTCTTGACATGGTTCGATTTACTAATGATCATCTAGAACAACAAGTCAACAACAACAGCAGCAACAATAATAATATCCTCCAGAAACCAACCTTAAGAGCAATAGACTTTGCCAAATCAAGGCTTGCGGGAGTACTGGCGACCTCATCCAAATAAGAGACACTCTCTGCTTCACAGAGGTTCAACAACTGCATAAATGGTGTGCATGTTTAACGGAACTTCATGAAAAAAAAAAATGATTCACACTTAAACTTGATGTTTAAAGGAACTTGATGAAAAAAAATAATTCACACTTAAACTTCATTTTTAAAGGAATGTGATGGGGGGGAAAAAACAATAATAAAAAATTATTCACTTAAATTTCATGTTTAAGAAAAAGTGCAAGTCTCCAGCAATAGACTTACAATGGACAAAACTTTTGATTTTAGCCTGGAGACCGCAGCAACAATTGAAGAGGACTCAAGGAATACAGGAGATATATTTAAGTGCATAACAGCTTGAGCCAGCAAAAGAACACCACCATTGCTGCATAGTTCCTGAGATAGAAAGAAAACAAGAGGTCACTAATAGGTAGAAGAAGCTATCTAAAGGGTTTCAAGTTAGAGTGTGAAGATCTGAAATCGGTTAAAAGTTGCAACTAGTTAATGCTGCAATAGGAGTTCAGCAGAGTTGCTAATATAATAGGAAAAGAAACACAAACTTGGCAGAAATGATAGAAGTAATTAACTTACTATAAGAATATGCTTCAAGGTAATAGTACCAGTTAAATGCATGCAGGTAAATCATCTAATTTTCCCATTCCCACCACTCCACCAGTGCAAACCACAAACAGACGAGCGAGTTACTTTACATGGACTTAAGATGGAAATATGCATAGATCACTCCTAAACAGTTATTAGTGCAATAAAAGCTGCAATAGCTGGTCTTACACTTTACAGCAACACTCAATGGGCAGCAAGAATCTTCAGTTTATCATAACAGATGTTACAGATCAAATTATTTTCCTCTTAAGATGCAGAAGTTCAGCTCAACTACAAATACTTCTCATTAACACTGTAATCATGAGATTGTGGACTCCATTTGAATAACAGACCCTCATAACTATAGGCATTCTTTTTATTTCGGATATATCAAATGAAGGGGGGAAACCAGGAAAATAATATAGCTGGTCAAACAAAAACCTTATTCTTAAGAAGGCGCTCACGGAACACTTTTTGCTGACATAGTGACTGAATAAACTGTAGAGAAGCCTCGCACTGCTGGCACAAATGATTCAGTATTTCTACAGCTTTAGAAGTAGAGTCAGCAAAAGAATCAGGATGTTCAACTGACAGCCTGCTCTGGAGAAACTTCATATCCGCACAGAGGGCAGCAAAAGCAGCATCCATGAAAATATCAACCTGCAACTAAGCTCTATAATTATCCCCATACATCTTGATCTTTTTGTTATTTAAATTTATATTTCATTTACATAATGAGGATAATATAAGAAGCTTAAGTGCTTAACCTTATAGTATGCAAGAAAAACTTGAGCTAGCTCATGCCATTGCGAAGAAATACACTGTGTCAATATATATAGGCTAGAAGCAACTAGAGTTGAATGCAAAAGAACCATATCATTTGAAACCTGAAACTTCTGTGTAATTATTACTGTTGTTAGAAGGGATTACAAAATAATGTATAATCAGATTTAAGAGATAAGATAAGAAACAACCTGACAGTAAGTACATAGTATGATTAGGGAATAAAAGACCAGGTCAAGTAGCTGTTCTGATACTTTAATATCGTCGAGCAATATCTGGAACAATGATGTAAAGTTATAAGTGTAAGTTTACATATGGCAGCACATCATAAGAAAACCTCTCAACACATTTTAAATAGACTGTGATTTAACCTGTTTGACTGTGCCAAAGGTCAATGTAACTTTGCTCGATAACTGGTTAAGAATACTTTAAAATAAATTAAGCATATCAAGATCTAACCTGTTCAAGTTTAGGATGCCGAGAAGCTATATCACCCAGGGAATGCAACAGTTGAAATCCAGATAACAAGTATTTGAGCAGCGCTTCATTTGTTTCTCGTGCCATAATCACTGCAATAAGGTGCAACGAGAGGTGTCTTGCGAGTTTTTCCAAATCAACCTACACGATTAAGCATTTAAGCACATGTAAGTATGTAAAAAGGTAGAACAAACTCGTAAAACAATAAGGGAGATAAATAGGTACAACCAGGCTGTCAATGAAAATCAACCTGAACACTTGATCCATTCTGAGTACTATGTCGAAGAATATTATTTTCAGCATCCCTAATTAACCTGCTTAGCTCCTGAGAGCCAAGAGTGTGTAGTCCTTTGACTGCAGAAACTAGGTCCAGCGGCTAGTAATCAAAAGCAGAATTAGTGTAATAAAAGATTTGTTAATGCAAAAAGAAAGATGTGAAAATATGAACTAAAAACACTGTGGCTACTGGCTATAAAAACACTGAAGCCACCTGAAAGTCGAAAATGATGGGAGGCTTGACCTTCACAGGGTTGAAAGGATATAACTCCACCATATTGTGTTTGAAGAGTTACAGGTTATAAAATATGTCTATACCAAATGCAGGGTTAAAGATAAACCCAAGAAGTTCAGTATTCATTCTTTTGATGTATTCACTTATATTATATATATAAACTACATTTTCTCATTTTTACTCACTCCCTCCCACCCTCCAAACCCCCCAGGGAATAACATGCCAGCAACATTAATTTTCTCCTTCAATTTCCATATTAGCAAGAATAAATACTTCTGAACATGACACATAGTAGCACCAAAGCCAAAAAAAAAAAACTTTTTCATCTCTTTACTCAAGTGCACACCATTAAAGAGAACACCCAGCTCAAGTAGCCAGGTGGAGACGTCTTAACATATGGTTATGAGCTCAATCCCCCATTCCTCCAATTTTCCCCAAAAGGGAAGAACAAAAGCACCATACAATAAATTCAAAGGAACCATCATTTAACGTTCAAATCCACAACAGCCTATCTAAACTACACAAGCCAGCAAGTTGAATTAGTTTCCTATAACCTTGCAAATTTTAAAAACTTACCGGTTCTGCTCTTCTGACTGAAGTACTAGCAGGCTCAGCGCTGCATGTTGCTTCCTCCTTAGACAGCCTCATTTCTGGAACCTGCAATGCCACCAAAAAATAACAATAAGCATAAAATGAAATTTCTTAACAGCTTTCTCTTTATCTTTCCGTCATTGTAACTGTATGCAAACGTTTTGCCCTTAACATAGCTCAAAACTTCCAAAATCGAGAAAATTATTAAGGAAAACAGAAAACTCGATAACCCTAGATTTAAAGCAAGTGAAGCTAAATTCAAGCCTCAGAAGCTAATAAACAACCATTCTTTTTTTTTTTTGGAAGTTAAGGAACGCGAACAGAAGTCGTTTTCGAAGAGAATGAAAACCCTACGTATGTGAGACAGTGAAGAGAAACTGCGGGGGAGCTTAGGAGTTAGGACCTTCGACTGTAACGCAACGGCGGCGGAAGATAAAACCGGCGGGGCGGAGAGAGAGAAGGAGCGAAGTGAGGCTAACTACTGTACGTTGAAAATGGCAATGGTGCACCACGTCAAACCTTGTTGCCCCCTTTGGAATTCGGGTCGAGATTTCGGGTTCACGGTGGATCTGGAGCTAACGTGCGCCACGTTGCTTTGATCTACGAACTCAACCGCCAAGTCCCTCACTCCTCTAAATTTCATAACTTCAATTTCACCCCTAGAGTTTTTTTTTGTTTTTTTTTGTTTTTTCAATTGAATCCTACATGGTTTAGGATTTTGAATTGAGTTACGCTAACCTATAAGGCTATAACTTACGATTTTTTTATTGAGTTGCACTCACCTATAACTTATAATTTTGAACCCTTATGCTCACGATATCCTCACTAAATTCTTTTATTTCGCTAAGACTATTGCTACAACATAAATTATAAATGTTTATAAATTATAAACATATATGAAATTGGAGCATGTTTTCTTAATAACATTGTCACCCCTCATGTTTAAAAGTTTATATTATGTCATTTATTGAATTAGTTATTGCAAATTATTAACAAAGTTTGGAACATTTGGATTATATCTTGTAAAGTGGATTTGAGCAAACTGTGGGTGGTCGGAAAATCAAATACTCCCGGCAGTACTTTTTTGAAGGTCAACTAGATATGGCATATGCATGCATGTTGGTATGATTTGGACTCTTTGTATACGCATGGTTGTTAGCACGCAAAATAAATTTTATGAAAATATTTTGAGTTGGTTAACTAATTAAGTTATACTTGAGCCATAATGTTGTTTTTATACTTTAAATCTTTTTATAGGTAGTATCATTTGTTGACTTTATGTTTATGATTCTTGGGATTGGTTGATTGCCTTGACTTCATTAATTTTGAGTTGGTTTCATTCACACTATAGCTTTAACAGTTTGCAATCTTGGTTTTCAATCTTCATAGTTCATACTGTATATACTTTATTCTCTAGCTTTGCTAGCTCTCAAATTTGCTTCCAATATTAGCAAAAGATATATCAAATACATAAATAATACAGATAAGAGTAATATATTAGGTAGGCAACACCCATTACCCAATGGATTTCGTACATGTATATAGGCCCATTTGCTGGCTATCTAGTAAGGGACCATATACTTGTAGGGCAACTCAAGCAAGCTTGATCAGACAATTAACTTAGTGATCACAAGATTCTAAGTTCGACTCTCCATAACAGTTGTCTACATCGTTGTGACCTTTATCAACTAGGGTCACAAGACAAGAAAAGCAATAAAGTTTTGATTTAGTGTTTTCGTCCTCATGTAAAATTCTCTTATTTTTATCCGTTATTATTTGAATTTTTTAAATGAATTTCGGATTCCATAAACCCAAAATTATCATAACATGTGACAACACCGACCAAGTTAGTGAGGCTATTGATTTGGTAATCATAAAGTTATATTACAAGTTTGATTTCTAATAGTAGTCTGATCTTTGGCATTTTTTTTTTTTGTTTGAGTTAGTTCTACAGGTAACCTATGATGCTTTATCTCATTGTGGTTATTTGTTGGTTAGGGTCACAAGACAAAATTTATCTAATGCACACCCTCAAATAATAGTTGTGAGTTTTTTTCGTTATTCATAATAATAATAATAATAATAATAATAATTTATCATAACACTTTTACTCTTTTAGTGAGGACAGAATACCAAAATTTTGTACGAAAGCCAGCACACAACACGACATTCAAGCTACTGCCAATACACACCAATACTATTATATATTAGTTGTAACCAACTTTAATATATGATCATATCCATCCAGCAAACCCTAGTAAAAAAATGGTACTATGTATGATGAGTAGCATCGATCCGACATAATCCTAAAGAAGTTACTACTCTTATGCAAACTAAATCACAACTTATAATGATCATATTTTTTACTAGACCGACAAGTTTTGAAGCATTCCAGTCAGATAATTTATGGTCAATACTTTTTGTTGATATAATGGATAATGTTAATTATATCCAGATTTTTGTAGTGTTTTATTGTTTTTTCCGATCCATTTATGTGTATGAATATTAAAAAAAAAAAAAAAAAAGTGTACATTAGGGTGGTTTGGTGCATGCTATATTGCTATGTATAGGTAGTTTAAGCAAGCTAAGATCATATGCCCTCTCCAAGTTTATAGTTTCCATGCATGTGCTGCGTACATACAAAAAATAAAGATATATAAGTATTGGCTGGAGCCAAACTTGTGATCGGATCTATAGTTGATTTGATAATTACAAGATTTGAAGTCCAGCCTTTTACGTGAGCTATCTATTAGACTTGTTGGTTTAAGTCAACTAGCTGCCCTATATATTGACAATTTTGACAGTTTATCAATCTCAGGTCAGTTAATTGTGGTCATTTGCCCGCTAGGATCACATGGCAGGTTTTGTAAATGAAAGCTAAGTATTGTATATATATATATATTAAAGAGCACAGCCTCTCATCTAGCTTCCTATTTAATTGAATGCCATTTCTCATCAGTATTATCTATGAATTGGCTGCAGTAGCCACTGCAAACAAAATAGTCAATTAACTACAACAATGGAGTTTAGCCATCACCACCATAACCTGATTCTGGTTTGCAGTTTCTTTCTGGTGTTTTGTGTTGTTGCTTCTGAAGCAAGTCACCTTAAAAAGCATTTTTACAAGAAAGAATGCCCTTACGTGGAAGAAATCGCCCGGAGCATAACATGGCAGCACACCTCCAGTAACCCTCAACTCCCCGCCAAGCTTCTCAGATTGCACTTCCATGATTGCTTTGTCAGGGTGAGTACACAATTCGGGTGCGTTATAAGGTTTGACGGTTAATTCTAAGAAATTTTAGCCTGAAACTATTTAGCATGGCACACTCAACGAGCTGATTAGAGTCATATGTTGAGCATATAGATTGATGTTGTGTTTGGTGCAGGGATGCGATGGATCCATATTATTGGACTCGACGACGACCAACAAGGCAGAGAAAGCAGCATTCCCAAACCTGTCTCTCGCAGGTTTCGAGGTCATCGACGAAATCAAGGCTGCAATAGAAGTAGAATGTCCCGGGGTTGTTTCTTGTGCTGATATTGTAGCTTTGGCTGCTAGAGACTCGGTTTCGTATCAGGTAATGATTTGGCCTAGCTACAAAAAGTGTATGTACTTACTATGAACAAATTAAAACACTAAAAAACATGTATGGAGTTTTGATTTGCAGTTCAAGAAGAAGATGTGGTCTGTGCCAATGGGGAGAAGGGATGGGAGCATTTCACAAGCAAGCGAGGCCTTATCTAACCTTCCCTCACCCTCCTCTAACTTCTCCACCCTCGTTCAACGTTTTGCTAGTAAAGGGCTTGGTGTCCATGACCTAGTCATTTTATCCGGTACTTTACTCTTATCTAAATAGCATATCGGTATAAGCAAGTCAAGCTATATATATATATATATATATATATATATATATATAGGTTTCTGGTGAGTCCACCATGTTATATGAGTCCATGTGGACAGATTTGGTCCACTAATACTTGAGATCAATGACTTAGATTTGGCTAATTGTGTAACTGTGCACTCGCTTCAAGGAATACTATATTGTATTGAGATTGTCAATCACCCTTGCCACGTTTTTGCGGATCGCTTGGGAGGCGTTGGTGTCTTACTTAATAAAACATGACTCTCAACACCGGATATCTCGGCTCTTGCATCGATAAAGAGCATAGTGAAATGCAATACTTGGTGTGAATTGCAAAATCCCGTGAACCATCGAGTCTTTGAACGCAAATTGCGCCCGAAGCCGTCAGGTCGAGGGCAGGTCTGCCTGGGCGGCGTCACGCATCGCGTCGCCCCCTACTTGACCCTTGGTCGAGCGAGAGAAGTGGATGCTCGCCTCCCGTGCCCAACTCGTGGCGCAGCTGGCCTAAATGCGAGTCCTTGGTGACGGGACTTCACGTCGAGTGGTGTTCGTACCTAGTGTGTATATCTTCGCGTCGTGCCCCGTCGTTCTTGGGTGGATGATCCTAACAGTCAGATTTAAGTCATTGATCTCAAGCATTCAATGGTACAAATCTGTCCACACGGACTTATATAACAAGATGAAATCACTAGTCTATATATATAAAAGAAGTCAAATTTGGGACCAAGACAACTACCTGACTAATTTAGTTAGGGTTTCTCCCCAGTTACACATCTATCTCATGGGTGATGCTAAGTTGTAGCAGTTGTACGTAATATTAACATATGAAAATGTAGGTGGTCACACGATTGGTATGGGACATTGCAACCTATTCAGCAAAAGGCTATACAACTTCACAGGAAATGGAGATCAAGACCCATCCTTAAGCCCTTCGTATGCAGACGTGTTAAGAACAAAATGCAAGAACCTTAACGACACAAGTGCGGTGGAGATGGATCCCGGCAGCTCCCATGATTTCGATACCGACTACTTTGTCATCCTTAAGCAGAAAATGGGGCTGTTTCAATCTGACGCAGCCCTCCTTACAGATTTTCATGCCAGGAAGATTGTGGACAAAATGGTTGATCAAGATTTCTTCTTCAAATCCTTTGCTAATTCCATGGAAAAGATGGGAGCCATCCAAGTCCTCACTGGGAATTCTGGGGAAGTTCGCAAGAATTGCAGAGTTCCCAATTCTTAAATTAAATTAAAATTACCATGTTGATGTTCATCAATCACTTGTAACTTGGATGTCGGATTGAATTCGTTTCATCAAATAATTATAATTATAATATTATAATAATAATAACAGCATCAATGATATACTTCTTAATTAATCTTATTGATAAAAACTATATGTGTGTGTATCTTCAATGGCTTGCCATCTATCGTTGACCTATAAAGTCATACTATTAATTTATTCTTTGATTTAATGTGTTCCAGTGAAATTCGTCTTGTGATATAAGCCGTAAAGGATTATATGACGTGTAAGTAAACCAGTTTAGGTTAAGTTTAGGTTATGAATTGGCCAAGAAGACCAATAGACAGCTCTCGCAAGTCACAGCGAGTTGAACTGTCAGACTAATTTGGTTGATATTGCCTATAGTTTATTGATTTTATTCTATATCTAGCTTTGTTAGCTCTCAAAAATTGCTTCTAAAATTAGCAAAAGATACAACGATTCATGCATCAAATACAAAAATATATAATATTATGTATCATGTATAGTGTGCCGGCCACACCCATGCACTCAACATATATTTCGTAAATTTATAGCCATAATTTATAATCAATGAATGAAGATCATATGATATAAAAACTTTATTCTATATGGCATGGTATTATCATATAATATAAAAACGTTATTCAATACAATGCGTACGAGTATGTATACGACATGGTATATATTAAATAAAGGGTTGTTATTAGGCCACTAGTTAACGTTATTGCATAGTTTGCCCTTAATGAAAGTTCACAATACTTTACTACGATTCCGAAAACATAATTGAGAAACTCTATTAACAAATACTGCAATTTTCAACCATACAAAAGCAGCGGGAAATGAAGGGTTTTCAATCAAAAATATGTTTTCCAACGGCTAATAATATATAGTATTAGCAAAATTATAAATATTAGCCCGCCCGCGTGGACAGCTCAGTTGGGCTCCCGGCCTTGTGCACAGTATTCAGCTGAGTTACTATGATCTGTTGGGGCAGGCGTGAGACCTTGGGTCGAGGGTTCTAACTTTTTTTTTTTGAAGAAAGTTTAGTTTCTATGCGTGTGCTAAATACGCACTAAATGAAGCTATGCATTATTAAAATTTAAAAGCATATATATATATATGGTCTCCTCCCTCACTTGTTGCGGAAGATGAAACGAATGTGCCTTGCATTACAAGTCAGCTTGCTAGCTAATATACGCATTTAAAAACTAAAATGGCATTGTACGTGGCTTATTCATGGGCTTAATATACACTTAGAAAAACAGCAAATAAAATTAATAATGCAATATTTTACACAGATGATAATTGCGAGCTATTTTATGGCATTGCATACATGAATGCTATGTATCTGTGTCTATAAAATGGCATGAACCCACTGCACAAAATTAAACCTCAGATCGATAACTATAATAATGGAGTTTATAATCCCCCGCCGCCATCATTATCTGATCCTGGTTTGCAGCTTTCTCCTGGTATTTTGTGGTGTTGTTTCTGAAGCAGGTCCTCTGAAAAAGAATTTTTACAAGAAAGATTGCCCTCGCGTGGAAGAGATTGTTCAGAACATAACATGGCTGCGCACCTCCGACAACCTTGAACTGGCTGCCAAGTTTCTCAGGATGCACTTCCATGATTGTTTTGTCAGGGTGAGTATCTATATATATGTCATGTTTACAAATTAATTAAAGCTTTGGTGAATTTCATTCTACATAAATGCTATATGGTATTAGGCTGGAAATCTTGGGAGTGTAGTGAGATTTTTTTGCTGTGTTTGGTGCAGGGATGCGATGGATCCATATTGTTGGACTCAACTCCCACGAACAAAACGGAGAAAGAAGCAATCCCAAACAGGTCCCTAGCAGGGTATGATGTTATTGACGAAATTAAGGTTGCTGTAGAAGCTGAATGCCCTGGAATTGTTTCTTGTGCTGACATTTTAGCTTTGATTGCTCGGGACTCCGTTTCATTTCAAGTACTATATTTTCAAGTACCTTTAGATTTGCCCACAATTTATATTTGAGTATCAACTGATCGAGCATACTCGACCCGTGTGGACTATTTTCATCTCTATACATATGTGACAAAATACTAATAAATACATGTCCTTCAATTTGACAGTTCAAAACACCGATGTGGTCGGTGTTGATGGGAAGAAGGGATGGTAGCATTTCACAAGAAACTGAGGCCTTGGCAAACCTCCCCTCACCCTTCTCTAACTTTTCCACACTCCTTCAAAATTTTGCTAGTAAAGGACTTGATGTTCGTGATCTTGTTATTTTGTCAGGTATCTTACTCTTATTTAGACATTACAAAGTAATAATATGATACGTACTAATCGTTCCAAGATGCTCGCTTATTTGTTATGTTGTAGCGGCAGCTCCGTGCGTGAGCATTAAATGTCATTAAATAAAAGATGTTAATGATATATTATAAGCGTGTTAATTAATACATATGGGCTTCCGGATCTGAGTTATGACTTTCTTTCCAAAAGGTTAAATTCCTAATCCAAATATTTCCCATGTCCCGACCCGACAGAGCATCTAGGATGATCTGAGTCATTACTTGAACGACTTTATTGGGCTTCATAATTTCTTACATATTTTCTATGACTTAGGGCTTGGTAACCTAGTACCCAATAGACAAATTGCAAGAAATATAATGTTACCATATTGGGAATGTAGGTGGTCACACAATTGGTGTAGGGCATTGCAACATATTCAGCAACAGGCTGTACAACTTCACAGGAAAGGGAGATCAAGATCCATCCTTGAGCCCTTCATATGCAGACGTATTGAGAACAAAATGCAAGAATCTTCAAGACACAAGTGCAGTGGAGATGGACCCTAGCAGCTCCCAAGATTTCGATGCTAACTACTTTGTCATCCTTAAACAAAACATGGGAATGTTCGAATCCGACGCAGCACTTCTGACCGATGATAAGGCCAGCAGGATCGTTGACAAAATGGTTGATCAAGATTTCTTCTTCAAATCCTTTGCTAAGTCCATGGAAAATATGGGAGCCATCCAAGTCCTCACTGGAACTTCTGGAGAGGTTAGAAAGAATTGCAGAGTTCGCAATTCATAGAATTATCGAGAGTCAAATTCGGACTCATCGTGTAATAGTGTGACATCAAATTAAACGTGATAATAAAACTCATTCTACATTTGATATCACAAATAAATTATAGGCCCTGTTTGGTAAATGGTCGTTAGCTGATTGGGTTGGCTGTTTGGGTTAGAAGGTATGATTTGTTGATAACATTAGTTAATTGTAGAAAGTTGTTTGATAGATTAGCTGTTAGCTGATAGCTGTTTGGTATGATTTCTTTTCTCAAAAAGCTAATTGAAAAGGCTGTTTTGAATAGCCTTTTGAATTTTAACATTTTGGAGTTACAAAAAACTTATTAACCAAACAACTGGTCAAATAAGTTAAAATTAGCTGATAGGCTGATTATTTATCAAACAAGGCCAAAATATATATTGAATTATTGACAATAGCATTCTCCTATTTATGTGTCATTCACTCAACTATTAATCAGGCATATTTTTGGTTCCTATTGGGCCAACTTAATATGGTATATATGACATAAACTCTTTTATAGCTAATTAGTATTTTCACACATGTGATACGATGCACGTGCATGTCATGTGCGATGTACGTGCATTTCACGTGCGATGCACATGCATTTCACTTGCGTTGCACATAATGGATTTGTTATAATATTTTGCGATGCACATGCATTTTTGTATGATTTCTCCCACGCGAAAACACATTTTTTCGTAGAAATTCAAGGTCAGGGAGTTGTTCCTGCGACAGGGAAGGTGCCAAAAGCTTTACCAAGTTAATTAGACTGTTTATTTTTGAGCTAAGAAAATAATTGGGCTGTGTATTTCCCTCATCACTCAGTAGGTACTATGTATTAACAGGTTTAATTAATTTCTTTAATCTGGAAATGCCGGCTCCGCAGGTGGTCACACCAATTTGTTCAGCAGGAAAGGGAGATGAAGACCCATCCTTGAACCCTTCATATGCAGACATGTTAATTAAGAACAAAATGCAAGAATCTTGACTTGTCATGGAACTAATATACCCTTAGAAAAACAGCAAAATTAATAATGCAATATTTTACACAGATGATAATTGGGCTATTTTATTGCATTGCATACATGAATGCTGTGTATCTGTGTCTATAAAATGGCATGAACCCACTGCATAAAATTAAACCTCGATCAGATCGATAACTACAATAATGGAGTTTATAAGCCCCATCCACCATCATTATCCGATCCTGGTTTGCAGCTTTCTTCTGGTATTTTGTGGTGTTGTTTCTGAAGCAGGTCCTCTGAAACAGAATTTTTATAAGAAAGATTGCCTCGTGTGGAAGAGATTGTTCAGAACATAACATGGCGGCGCACCCCCGACAATATACATATATATAATATTTGTTTTGAGGAGTACTATAAATTAAAATGAAAATTATTATGACACCTTACTCTTATTGATTTATTTACACTTGTGTATTGTGATTAATATAGATCAAATAATGAGTAACCACCTATATGAAAAAATATATATATGAAGTATTAATTCATGCCCTAAATATATATATATATATATATATATATATATATAGCTTCTATAACTCGATCATATACACATTTTCTCACTGCAGTTCACACCTTCCATTCACACATAACAAATAGCATAAAGTTTGGTCTCCCCCACAGTTCGGTTATCTTAAATGTAATGTTGATGCAGCAGTATTTGATGATGGTGCAGGTTATGGTGTAGTGCTTCGGGATCATGATGGAAGGTTTGTGGCGGCTAAATCCTGTCGTTTATCACCTGTTCGCGATCCTTTCATGGCTGAAGCGCTAGCAGTTAAGGAAGCTCTGTCTTGGATTAAAGATGTTGGCTATGATAATGTTATTATTGAAACTGATTGTTTAAATTTTTGCCTTGCTTGCTTGCAAAAAAAAAATAAAATTGTCTTGCTTTTAATTCTCGAACTTTAGACTTTTCATATGTTGGTTTTATTGTTAAGCATTGCCATTCTTTGGCTATGGACATTGGGAACGTTTCTGTTCGCCATGTCAAGAGGTTAGTGAATCATGTGGTTCATGTGCTTGCACGGGCAACTATTTTGGCCTTGGTTCGTGGGTTTCTATCCCTCCTGATTGTATCACTGAGTTATTGATTTATTAATGATATTTGCTCTCGTATTTTCAAAAAAACAAATAGTATAAAAAAAAATTGTTGGTAGAAGAATTTACATATATGCATAATC
Source organism: Ipomoea triloba (assembly GCF_003576645.1). Lineage (NCBI taxonomy): Eukaryota > Viridiplantae > Streptophyta > Magnoliopsida > Solanales > Convolvulaceae > Ipomoea > Ipomoea triloba. Next base: position 23,123,997 of record NC_044929.1, read on the forward strand.
ATATGTTGTGTGGTTGCGTAAAAGAATGTTATATAGTCCAATTGTTTCCAGGACGAGGAGTATTATTAGTATTTTCACCGGTGTTGCACATGTGTTGTACGTCCATTTCACATGCGCGATATGTGCGTTTCATGTGCATTGCACATAATGAATTTGTTATAATATCTGTGCATTTGTTATAATATTTTAAGATATTTGAGTTGATATACAATTATATAAATTATAACAATGAATATTATATAGTGCAATTGATAAACTAGGTTGGATCAATTATGTTTTATGATATTATCCTTTGTCGAAGGAGCAACTCCCCTTACCCTCAATTTATAAAAAAAACTGTGCCATCGCCTGGGAAAAATCGTTCAGAACATAACATGGGAACACACACCTAGCCAAGAAACTGAACCAAATAATAATGTTATTAATTACCATCAATTGAGACTTACTAATAATTAACCGGCCAGTAAATAATGTTAAATGCTTTCACTTTTATTTTCCCTACTACTAAGCTTTTGTGTCACTAATCAAATTCAAGAGTTGTGTATCTAGTCTAGATTTTAAAAGAAAAAAGGAAGCTTTGATTAATATGCTTTGTGGTTGCGTAAAAGAATGGTCTTTTTTTTTTTTTTTTGGGTTGTATAGCTAGTATAAAATGCCAATGGAGGTGATCAAGGATTCATTATTCCTCATCAGATAATATAGTTATTCATTCATCACCCAACAATCTAAGCTTTAGCTGCAACTAGTATTTTCACCCGTGCGTTGCACGAAATGAATTTGTTATAATATGTTAAGAATATTTGGATCGATATACAATTATGTAAATTATAACAACGAATATTATATAGTGCAATTGATGAAATGGATTGGATCGATTATGTTTTCTAGAATATAGCAATTTTGTTATTTTGAATAAAAAGAAAAACAAAGAAAACATAATATCATCTATTACATTTACACATTATTGAAAACCTCTTTATAGACGACATTGGTAGTAGCAACACAATCTTGTCCATCCTCGTCTAGAGCTATCACCTTCAGGCCATCAGGATGAGTGACTCGGGAAAAAGCCACGTACAATTGTCCGTGATTAAAGACTGGTTTTTTAAGCAATAACCCAACATGTGTTAGTGTTTGGCCTTGACTTTTGTTGATAGTCATGGCATATGCAAGCATCAAGGGGAATTGTTTACGCTGGAACTTGAAGGGTAATCTCGTATCAGAAGGAGTGAGAGACATTCGGGGGATTAGAACTTTGGTTCCTTTATGTGTTCCATTAACTACTCTTGCTTCCACAATGTGATCTGTCAATCTTGTGACGATGAGCCGCGTCCCATTACAAAGACCAAGAGAGTAGTCTATGTTCCGCAATAACATAACAGGTGCACCGACCTTTAATGTCAATGAATGATTAGGAAGACCCGACAATCTCAAACTATTTAAGAATTCAGGAGTGTGTACTTCTGATAGATTTTCACCGCCTGATTCTGCCTTACACAAAGAGTCACAACTCAAATATGTCCGTCCTTCTACAGTATTCATCTCGCACATGTACTGATTAATTTGATCAACGACATCTAAAGTCGGTGAGAGGATCGCTTGGCCTTCTAGCTGTGACTCATCAAGCGTGCCATATCTCGAGCTTGGGAATGTGCTCTCCACTATAGTTGCTATGGGATCGTGTCCACACTTCAACAAAAATTGTGGTGGAATATCGATCTCAGATAAACCGCCGTTTACAACCCCAGCAATCCCATCTCCGATGTCTGCAATCCATTTTGAAAACCAATCAACCATATGTCTATCTTCCTCTGAAGCTAAGGTCCATAATCTCAAGTTCTTGGTGAGCCTTAATACCTTGCAATTTGTCCAAAGATACGAAGAATTAATAGTTGCTCCGACAATTACTGGTCTCGTTGCTTTCGGAATAACAGGTAGGATCTGTCTAAAATCACCACCCAAAACTACTGTCTTTCCACCAAAAGTTTTTTTAGCACTACCCGGTATAGTGAACCTCAATAGATCCCTCATGGTTTTGTCCAAAGCCTCAAAACAATATTTGTGCATCATCGGTGCTTCATCCCATATTATCAATTTGCTCCTTATTATAAGCTTGGCAATGTCACTACCTTGCGATATGTTGCACGTGGAATCTTCGTTCAAAGAGAGCGGTATTACGAATCTAGAATGCGCCGTCCTACCTCCCGGTAAGAGCAAAGATGCTATTCCACTGGAAGCAACATTCAGAACAATATCACCGCGACTCCTTATCTTTGACGATAACGTTCTCCACAGAAACGTCTTGCATGTTCCTCCGTAACCATACACAAAGAACAATCCACCTCCATTGGAATCAATATCATTCATGACAGATTCATAAACATTCTTTTGCTCATCAGTCAATTGTGTTACCAATGTTTCATGCTCTGTCTTCAACGATTCCTTGTCATATGCCAACTCTTCAGCTATCAACATGTTTTCACTCAAACACATGCTACTTTCGTCTGGAATTGGCATTTCTGGAAAGTCCTTTAGGCTTTTCCCCCACAAAGATAGTAACTTCTCCAATTCCACCAAAGCGAACTGTTTTTTATCTAAATCCGATAACATCAACTCTAAAAAACCCAAAAAAAAAAAAAAGAAACCAAAAAACAACAAATTAGTTTATTTATAAATAATGAAAATCAAATAACAAAGTTGAATTTATAGATTGTAGCTCAATATACCTGAATTCTGCATGACACGTCGACGCTGAACCTGTGCATCCTCGGCAAGAAATTCCCAAANGATCAATGCGTCAATTTCGTTCGCAGAATTTGGCCTATTCATTCTTTTGGCAAATAGCAAGATATGCGCGTGAGGGAGACCTCTTTTTTTGAAATTCAATCGTGTAGATAACTGCAAAGATAATACAAAAATGACCAATTAAAGTTTATAAAGGAAAATTAGAATTGATGATGGCAAATTCAATTATGTATGATCTCAAATACCTCCACATATATCGCCAAACAACTTGTCTGTTTTGATGTCTTCAATCATCGCATCAAGTTTCATCTTAAACACACGACAAATGATGTCAGGTCTATCATCTGCTTTAAGGCCACGGTGTGTAACATACCGTTCAATCTCAGGCCACTTTGGGTTGCTAGTGAATGTAATGAATATGTGTGGATAACCGATGTGCTTGCATATTGCCATAGCATCTTGATAGTTTTGAATCATATACCTAGCTCCACCTGTGAATGATGATGGGAGTATAATTCTTTTACCTCGAGCTGCAGGGTCTAATTCTCCTCTTGTCAATGCATCGCTCAACCCTTGATAAGCTTCACAACGCAACGCCTTCTGATGAGTTCTAATGTAGATCAAGCGTGCAGATTCAATCATTGTATACGCATCAACCAAGAATTGTTGGAATAACCTCCTAGAATACAACAATGTATGCTTCTCATTTACCTTCTCATGTATATAAAATGAGAAATACTCTTTAGGGCTAATTCTTATCCTTCCACGAGGATGACATTGACGCCATGCATCAGAGAATATAATGTCTTCGCGATAGCCATCTTCACCGTAGGGGAACAATAAAGGGTACTGTAGTGGCAGATATGCGGGGTTCAATTGATTTATTCTCTTCAACTGTCCAGTTCTGGTCTCAATCAATATGTCTAGATCTCCCATTGATGGGTCAATATCCCCGACAATAAGTGCAGCTACCTCATGAGCGGTAGGTAAATTGTAGGTCCTTCCATCTTTGTTCCGCTTGCCTATTAAATTCATCTTAACCTCAATAACTGGATTAGATTGGATCTCAGTTCTTGCCATTTTGAAATAGTTGACCAAGACATTATTTTGGTCTAGCATGTTCTTCAATTTGACAACAATCTCTTCATTGATATCCCCTAAATTACTTTCCCCTCTGTATACGAAAAAAAGGGAATAGATAAATAATAGTTAAATATCTAAGTGGAATGCCAAAAAAAAGAAAGAAAGTAATTTTTATTTTACCTGACAGAATTGATGCGGTTCTTAATCTCGTTATCTGTGTCGTAAATATATAGTTGCACAAATTTTGGCATCGAACCATCTATTGGAACCAAGCTTCCAATGCAGTGATAATTTTGACCACTAATCCTAAACACTGGAGGAGCATTACCAGTGTTGAGTGACCTATCAATTCTACCGCCCAAAGACGTGAAGCAGAACATGCTGTTATACCTTCGAATATTACTAAGGAAGTGTTTGCTCTGTTCAGTATCACCAAAGTATAGCCTCTGCAGCACATGAGGAGGATCCTTCATGCGAGGTAATTGGATTTTGCCCTCATAGCAACACTTTGTGTATTTTGGCAATGCGCATGTTACATTTTGATTAGAGCGCTCTTGCCACCAAAATAAAGCCCCACAATAATTACACGAATGAATAGGATCTCCAAGGTCAAAATAACAATCTGGTAACGTAAAGAATACAATGAATACACATTATTTAAATTTTGAAAAAATGAACAGAACAAACTTTTATATTTTAAAAAAGGAAAACTGACCATATCCATTATTTTGAGTCTCAACCAGTCGTGAATCATTGTTTAAATTCGTCTCATTTGTTCTTGACGATGACCTACTGGAATTTCTTACAATTGATCGCGGAACACGATTACGTCGACGATGCGTTTCTGTTTCCACTTTAATAAAATACAATGAATTGTTAAATAATATTAGGAATTCTTATTTTAAGTAATTTTTATTTAGGCAAATTGCATAAAAAAAAAAAGGCAAACCAGTATTCCAATCAATATGTTTTCCAATAAGTTTACAAATTGCATGCTAAATTGCTAACGTAAAAATAATAATAACACAAGTAAAAAACGGTGGATACATGCATAAGGAAAGTAATTTTTATTTTTTTAATTTAAATAATAACACGGATACATGCATAAGGAAAGTAATTTTTATTTTGTTAATTTAAATAATAACACAGGTAAATAATATTAGGTAGGAATTCTTAAAAAATGTAAATTGCATATAAAATAAGACAAATTGCATGCTAAATTGCTAACTTAAGGCAAATTGCATAAAAGAAAAATGGAAAAGGGTCAAATAAGCCCCTTAATATTATACCAAAAGTCAATTAGGTAACTGAAATTATGAGTTCATGTATTTAATTGCACCTTTCGAAAGTTGAGGGACCTAATTGACTTTTGATATAATGTTAAGGGGCTTATTTGACCCTTTTCCCAAAGAGAAAAAAAAGACAAATTATTATTCCAATTAATATGTCTACCAATAAGTTCACAAATTGCATGCTAAATTCTAACAAAAAGGCAAATTGCATACTAAAAAAAATGTAAATTATTATTCCAATCAATATGTCATCCAATCAATGAGCCTATTTTTCAAAATTTTCAAATAAACTTCTTATCTAATGAATTCCAGTACCACTATATAGAGCATGCAACCAACTAAAAATTTTCAAAAAGTTGTAAACAGGCACTGGGAATAACAAAAGGCAAAAACCATACTGAAGTATAAATTACCGTTCGTAACATCAGCTAATGGTTGGCGTGATGAAGACATTGAAGTTGGCATATTTGGCGTATTTAATGAATGCTCATTAGACGGTGAGAACATGTTATTCATATCAACTGCAATTTTTTTTTTATAAACATATATATCACATTGATCGTATAGAATTTATTTTTATTCAAGCATATATAACAACACATTTACTATATACAACAAATGAAGAAATATGTACTGAACTAATAGAGAAAATTCTTACCATCTGTGACGACAGTCGAGGGTGTGAAGGAACCAATTGTACTATTCAATTCATATAAACTTGGGTTGCTAGCAACTGCAATTTTTTTGCAAAATAAATAATTGCATCAAATAAAGACAAAATAATATTAATACATCAAAATAAAACTATTATTGAATATATAAAATAAGATTAAAATATTATTTTAGTCGAAATGGAAAATAAGATCATTTGAATATAACATATACCATTTGTGATTGCACTTAATGATGGACTTTGATGAGCATTAACTGCAACAATTTAACCGAACAAATCAATCAAAATTTGCATATAATTTAACCTATTATGTTACATTATATTATATTATATTTTTGAATAGTAGTACCTTTGTTGGGTGTATTAATAGGTGTTGATGGAGAGCAAACCGTAAATCCACCAAACAATGCTTCATTACCAGCTACTGCAGTTATTTATATTGAAGCAAAAAAATTTATGACTGCATTTTATATAGAAAAAAATAGGCGCGTAGGTTATTAAAAAAATGCTCACCGTTAAATCTCGGATGAACTGGATTAAATGGTGAAGAACCAACAGTTGCTTGTAATGCCAACTCATTTTCTAAAATACAAAATAAAAAAAA